>NC_084573.2:6947500-7027500 GCF_033978685.3 Nerophis lumbriciformis
AGCTTTAGCTAAGGTAAGCATGCGTTTATACAATATTAAACTATCACTCCATGCTTGATGGAAAACCTCAAGCTTGGTCGCGCGCCATTTGCGTTCCAACTTTCTACATGATAATTATCACACAACTCTTTTGCTTGAAGGCTGTTGCTATAGTTATTATCAATTGTGCTGAAGCTGTACTTTTCTATCTGTGCAAAGGCACACAACTTGCAATCTTCCATTGCGAGTTGTCTCGCAGCAGCAGTTTGTTTCCAGACCCTGCCTGCTGACAGCCAAGGACGGACATCGAGTACCTCAACGCAGACAAAACAGAGACAGGCCAAAATCACGAGTGTCAGCACATTTCCATTCTGAATAATCACGTATTGTGTCTACTGGGGCTGCTTGCATTACCCCTCCTTTCAGAAGCAGCCTCAGTGATGTTAACTAGGGAACTCCCGAATAAATAGAGGAGCACGTGGGACTGTACCTTAGAGCGTAGGGTGAAACTGTAACTGAGTGTGCAGCCCCAAACGTTTCTCCACATGAGAAAAATTGAACTCTGTCTCCGCCTGATTCCTTCTTCTTGTCTTGTGTAATAGATATTTCGGTGTAGACTCCCAAGTGAGTATCCAATCAGTGTTAGGCCAGCTAGAAGGCCTTACTGAGAACAACTTGTGATCTGATTGGCTATCGCAACTGTCTATCAACTGTATGTGTCCGTTACCGCCCCAGGCAAATTTGGTACAGCATGGCAACATAAGCTAGCTGAATTCTGATTGGATACAAAGTCTAAACTAAAAACAACAGCATTGGAATGAGCATAATATGACATGAAGAGAGTACTTTTAGATATTTAGGTAAAGTAAATTAAAAATTACTTGTATCTTTAATTATGATCATGATTTCTGGTTATGTTAGGCCACCAGAGAAGGCCTTGCTGGCCTATAACTGCAATATTCAATACAACAAAACACACACTCAACAAATATTAACTACATTTATTGTATCCATTTTTTATGCTTATTGCATAAAGGTATGGGGACATACGTATACAACAATCACAAAACAATATTTATACTGCAAAAGAGAGTAACAACAGATACTTAATAGAATGGATTAAAGAGACCCAACAAATGATGCATAGTCACACATTTAAAAAATAAATGATATTGTATAAAACACAACTGCACAAATGATGTATAAAGTAAATAATAATATGCTTCCAGAAGTGGTCCAGAAGATGTTTCAGATGTGAACCAGTAAATATGAACTAAGAGGGATTTATGTGTACTCAAAAGCAAAGGTATGAACACATGTAAAACAAATATGTATATCATATAAAGGAGTTCATTTATGGAATCTAGTTAGATATGAAAACACTTCATTATTACACATACCTATAAACACTAGGAATGAGTATAACAGTGAATTATGAATATCTATTTATACATAAAATAATTATTGTATGTAACATTTTGTGTACCATTTACTCTCACCTTTGCAGTCAAATTGTTCTGTTCATTTCCAAATCAAAGAACACAATGTTGTTTGTTACTGCATAAACTTGACTGAAAAAAAGCACTAATATATCGTATCAAAACATGTTAGAAGTATATCAACAAGACTGTGTTACTCACACAACAATGATGTCACATGTTACATGTGCTGATGTTGTTAGAAAGTCAAATTTAAAGGGGAACATTATCACAATTTCAGAAGGGTTAAAACCATTAAAAATCAGTTCCCAGTGGCTTATTTTATTTTTCGAAGTTTTTTTCACAATTTTACCCATCACGCAATATCCCTAAAAAAAGCTTCAAAGTGCCTGATTTTAACCATCGTTATATACACCCGTCCATTTTCCTGTGACGTCACATAGTGATGCCAACACAAACAAACATGGCGCATAGAACAGCAAGCTATAGCGACATTAGCTCGGATTCAGACTCGGATTTCAGCGGCTTAAGCGATTCAACAGATTACGCATGTATTGAAACGGATGGTTGTAGCGAAAACAAAATTGAAGAAGAAACTGAAGCTATTGAGCCATATCGGTTTGAACCGTATGCAAGCGAAACCGACGAAAACGACACGACAGCCAGCGACACGGGAGAAAGCGAGGACGAATTCGGCGATCGCCTTCTAACCAACGATTGGTATGTGTTTGTTTGGCATTAAAGGAAACTAACAACTATGAACTAGGTTTACAGCATATGAAATACATTTGGCAACAACATGCACTTTGAGAGTGCAGACAGCCCAATTTTCATCAATTAATATATTTTGTAGACATACCCTCATCCGCTCTCTTTTCCTGAAAGCTGATCTGTCCAGTTTTGGAGTTAATGTCAGCAGGCCAGGGAAGCTAGGGTCGATATTCTTCTCTTGATCATCTTCGGTGGCATAAGGGACGGTGTGAGCCAAGACATCCAGGGGGTTTAGCTCGCTCGTCTGCGGGAACAAACTGCCGCCATTGCTTGCCGTGCTACCGAGGTCCTTTGTCCCTGAATTGCTCACACACTCCGGCAGATTCAATGGGGGTCTGGCGGCAGATTTCTTTGACTTTATCGTTGGAAATGCATCTGCTTTGAGTGTCGCAGGATATCCACACATTCTTGCCATCTCTGTCGTAGCATAGCTTTCGTCGGTAAAGTGTGCGGAACAAACGTCCAATTTCTTGCCACTTTGGCATCTTTGGGCCACTGGTGCAACTTGAATCCGTCCCTGTTCGTGTTGTTACACCCTCCGACAACACACCGACGAGGCATGATGTCTCCAAGGTACGGAAAACAGTCGAAAAAAACAGAAAATAACAGAGCTGATTTGACTCGGTGTTTGAGAAAATGGCGTATTGCTTCCCGATGTGACATCACGCTCCGAGAGCGAATAATAGAAAGGCGTTTAATTCGCCAAAATTCACCCATTTAGAGTTCGGAAATCGGTTAAAAAAATATATGGTCTTTTTTCTGCAACATCAAGGTATATGTTGACGCTTACATAGATCTGGTGATAATGTTCCCCTTTAAAGTTTTTACAGTTTATTTTCAAATCCTGCAGCTTCATTTGCTGCTGCTGTTCTCACCAGCACACTTGTGTTTCTTACACTGGTACTTAGAAGAGAATCTTTCACCACACACACTGCAACTCAACACTTTCTCACTTGTGTGTTCTTTTAAAGTTTGTCTTTGTACAGAATCTTCACCACAGCTTGAACAAGAAAAAGGTTTTTCTCTAGTGTGTATTTTCATGTGTTCTTTCAGCACAATTTGTCGTCCAAAAGCTCTACCACATTCTAAGCAGGAAAACGTTTTTTCTCCAGTGTGTGTCCTCAGGTGTTCTTTCAAATAAGATTTTTGCGCAAAACCGTTGCCACATTCTGGGCAGGAAAAAGGTTTTTCTCCAGTGTGTGTTCTCATGTGTGTTTTCAAATTGTGCTTTACGGCGAACTCTTTGCCGCAGATTGAACAGGAAAAAGGTTTTTCTCCGGTGTGTAATCTCATGTGTCTTTCTAAATCACTTTTTTGGTTTAAACCTTTTCCACACATTGAACAGGTAAACGGTTTTTCTCCGGTGTGTAATCTTATGTGTTTTTTCAAAGACTGTCTTCGTGTAAAACATTGTCCACAGATTGAACAAGGGAAAGGTTTTTCTCCGGTGTGTATTCTCATGTGTACTTTCAAATGACAATGGTACTTAAAATGTTTGTCGCACTGAGAACATTTCAAGTGTGTGTTGTCAGTGTGACACATTGAGTCTTCATCCTCATTTTCTCCAGTGTGTAATCTTTTGTGTCTTTTCAAATTTTGACTTGACACAAAACATTTACTGCATACCGAGCAGGAAAAAGGTTTTTCTCCAGTGTGGATTTGCATGTGTTGTTTCAAACCATTTTTTCTGGAGAAACATTTTCCACATTCTGAGCAGGAAAACGGTTTTTTTCCAGTGTGTGTTCTCATGTGTTTTTTCAGATTTTGACTCGACACAAAACATTCACCGCATACCGGGCAGGAAAAATGTTTTTCTCCAGTGTGTACTTTCATGTGTTCTTTCAAACCATTTTTCCGTGAAAAACATTTTCCACACCCTGAGCAGGAAAAGGGTTTTACATCTAGTGTGTGTCTTCTCTCGTGTGTTTTAAGACAACGTGGGCGTTTAAAGGTTTTGTCGCAGTGAGAACATGTGAAGTGTGTGTTGTCAGTGTGATGTGACATATCATCTTTAGAGTCTTCATCATCAGTGTCAGGAGAGTGTGACGTTGTGTCCTCACTATCTGATAGTGGAGCTAAGAGCTTGTCTGCTTGTGATCCTCCACAGTGGTCTCTATCAGCTTCTGTTGAGCTGCTGCTTGGAGGCTCCGCCTCTCTCTTCACCTCACTTTCACTTTTGGCCTCATCATCTTCACTCTTCACAATGACACCAATCACTGGAAACTCCTCCAGTCCTTCAAGAGGCTCTCCCTCCTGGCTGATGCTGTGTTCCTCCTCTTCCTCTTTAATGTGGGGGGAATGTGGCTCCTCCTCTTCCTCTTTGATGTGGTCAAATTGGCAGTGGTCCCTCTTTCTCTGTAAGGCGAGGGAGGGCTCTGACTGCTTCTCCTCCTTAATGTAAGAGGTAAGTGGCTCCTCCTCCTCTTCCTCTTTAATGTGGGGTTGCTTTGGTTCATCCTGCTCCATTCTTGAGGTCCACTCTTGCTGCTCAGGGAGAATATGTTTTTTTTCCCACAGATGACTGCAGGACACAAGAAGACAAAAACACATGCTTTAGAAAAGTCCAGTTTGCTCAGTCACATGAGACATTGTCCTGCACCAGCGTATGTTCTGATCATTTCTCAGAGGAGCTAATCACATACCTGCCAACTTTTGAAATCAGAAAAACCTAGTAGCCAGGGTCCAGGACAAAGTCCTGGTGGGGGGTTCACTTCGCCCCCCGACGCAAAATGTTTATTAGCATTCAGACAGGTTAAAATGTTGCTAAAACCATCACTTGTCTATCAGTCACAGTGACTTTTCAAAACAAAAATATTACAGCAAAAATCATATGGGTTGATTGACATGTTTATTCTGTAAGCTAACTTCAATAGTTTGAAATTATTTTGACAGTTAATGCCAGTTATCCTGTCAACCTTTCACAAGACTTCAATTTGTTAATTGAAAGTATAAACAGTATAAACACTTTTTACAGTAAACAAATGGTAAAACAGTACTAAAAATTCCATTAAAAAAAAAATTGGTGTCATTATTATGCTCAATTATTGCCTCCGTAAATAAAACTTCGGCATTTATCACATCCAAAGAATCTGTTTGGGCGACGAAAAACGTTGAAAGTTTTCCACTTGTATCACTAGCAACGGCATTAGACTTGTGTTTTTTTGTCCCAACGTGGTCTTTTACATCGCTAATTCCTCCGTGTCCGATCGAAAAATCTTGTCTGCACAAGGTGCAATTCGCGTAGTTTTCACCCTTTTTGGAACGGATAATTATTCCCGTATAGGCTTTTGAATATTCTTCACGGAATGACTGCAGTTTTCTTTTCGGTTTAAGACTCGTTTGCGATTTTTTTCCGGCTGATTCCATGATCGTTCGCTCGTTTGGAAACAATGGCAACTGGTGCCTCGTGCTTGGCAGCGGTGCTATAAATAGCCTCGCGCATGGCATTCGGAATGGCTCGATAGGAAGTTACGGGAAGCAGTGTCGATTGTCATTGTTGTTACGCGATTTTGTGAATAAAACTTAAAAAAAAAAAAAAAAATTTAATTAATGAAAAACCGTATTTTTTATCACTGCAACCGTAGGTTGATGAAAACCGTACTAATTACGGGAAAACCGGAGTAGTTGGCAGGTATGTAATCAGTCACCACATTGAGATATGTAAGATGCCATAACCATACCGTACATCAGGGAATAACAGACGCAATACAACAACTAATGAAAACTAGGGATGTCCGATAATGGCTTTTTGCCGATATCCGATATTGTCCAACTCTTTAATTACCGATACCGATATATACAGTCGTGGAATTAACTCATTATTATGCCTAATTTGGACAACCAGGTATGGTGAAGATTAGGGCTGCAAATAAGGCTGCAGCTAACGATTATTTTTCTATCGATTAATCTATAGATTATTTTTTTTGATTAATCGGTTAATCTATAGATTATTTTTTCGATTAATCTATAGATTATTTTTCCTTTTACCGATTTTTTTTTATTTAAAATGAAGATGAAAAAATAAATTTAGGCCAGTTTTTTCAAAAGGCATGGCTTTTATTTACAAAAAAAAAAAAAAAAGTATGGCCACTCAGTCAACATTGACAACAACATGACAAAATATTCTGTAACAATGTAAACATTTAAAACTTTTAACATTTAACAAAATTAAAAGTAGCTTATTTGCTTTTAAATGTGCAAATATAAAAGTAAACATCTAGTGCAAACCTTAATATTCTGCAATAGTATAAGCATTTCAAAAGTAAAAGTATCGCTTATTTTGCTTTAAAATGTGCAAAAATAAAGATAAACATCCAATACAAAAAAGCGCAAAACGAAAATATTCTGTAACAACAGTGTAAACATTTCAACAAAAGTAAAAGCATTGCTTATTTGCTAAAATGCGCAAAAATAATGATAAACGTCCAATACAAAAAAGTACAAAACGAAATATTCTGTAACAGTGTAAACATTTCAACAAAAGTAAAGGTATTGCTTATTTGCTCAAATGTGCAAAAATAATGATAAACATCCAATACAAAAAAGTGCAAAACGGAAATATTCTGTAACAACAGTGTAAACATTTCAACAAAAGTAAAAGTATTGCTTATTTTGCTTTAAAATGTGCAAAAATAAAGATAAACATCCAATACAAAAAAGTGCAAAACGGAAATATTCTGTAACAACAGTGTAAACATTTCAACAAAAGTAAAAGCATTGCTTATTTGCTAAAATGTGCAAAAATAATGATAAACATCCAATACAAAAACGTGCAAAACGAAATATTCTGTAACAACAGTGTAAACATTTCAACAAAAGTAAAAGTATTGCTTATTTTGCTTAATAACACAACAATGATAGTATGATTAAAGTGAAAGTTAATTGTTGGTTTGTACATAGTATATGTAACTGTTAATGTTGTAAAAGGTATTTGCACAACTAATTAACGTTAGCGTTTGTGACACGTCTTGTGCCGTGGGGTTCTTTCAGGACCGACAGACTGAACGCCAGGCGGCTTTGCCAGGTTTACACTCTTTTAATTTTACACAAAGTCTTTTCTCTTCCAACTCTTTTCTCTTTCTTTCCTCGCTTTTCAGCTCCTCTTCCTCGCTCGCTCGTCGTCCTCTGTCTCTCCTCTCTCGCTCCACGTCAGCTTCACTCTGGCTCCTTCCAGTCTCTCTTCCCTCTCTCTCTGTTGCTCCCCTTTTCTTCAGCGAGAGGAGATTGGATGATCGTGCCGATTGCGGCGTCGTGCACGATTGCCTCGCCGCTCGCTCGCCAACCCCGCCTCTCCACAGCGTTAAAGAGGAGCGCGTCTTTGTAAACACTGAACAGGCACGCCAAACGCGCCTCTCAGAGTGAAACGGTGCTTTAGTTTATGAATTTACAACGCAGATACAAATGACACATTCATGTTTTTGTGTAATGATGACAACGTATACTCACGCGGACGATTGACTAGTTGATGGTGATGGCAAGAACGCTGTCGGGTGTTTTCTTTTCAAATGTTCGTTCAAAGCCGTTGTGCTGCTATGATAGGCCATTTCCGCTCGACACAGTGTGCATACAACAACATTATTAGGCCGTTTATTGAAATACTCCCACACTTTTGACGACTTTTTTCCCCTCGCTCGCACCATCTGCTTTGCGCTCCGCCATGACGATAGTGTGATGTAAATATGCGACGCGTCGACGAACAAAAACGGCGTCGACGTATTTACGTAACCGATGACGTCGACTGTGTCGACGCGTCGTTTCAGCCTTAGCTGCAAATAACGATTAATTTGATAATCGATTAATCTGTCGATTATTACTTCGATTAATCGATTAATAATCGGATAAAAGAGACAAACTACATTTCTATCCTTTCCAGTATTTTATTGAAGAAAAAAAAAAAGCATACTGGCACCATACTTATTTTGATTATTGTTTCTCAGCTGTTTGTACATGTTGCAGTTTATAAATAAAAGTTTATAAAAAATAAAAAAAATAATTAAAACAAATTAAAATATAAAAAAATTGCCTCTGCACATGCGCATAGCATAGATCCAAAGAATCGATGACTAAATTAATCGCCAACTATTTCTATAATCGATTTAATCGATTAGTTGTTGCAGCCCTAGTGAAGATAAGGTCCTTTTTAAAAAAAAATATAAAATAAAATAAGATAAATAATTTAAAAAAAAAATCTTGAATAAAAAAGAAAGTAAAACAATATACAAACAGTTACATAGAAACTAGTAATTAATGAAAATGAGTAAAATTAAGTGTTAAAGGTTAGTACTATTAGTGGCACCATACTTATTTTGATTATTGTTTCTCAGCTGTTTGTACATGTTGCAGTTTATAAATAAAGGTTTATATATAAAAAATTTAAAAAAAAAATTTAAATATAAAAAAATTGCCTCTGCACATGCGCATAACATAGCTCCAAAGAATCGATGACTAAATTAATCGCCAACTATTTCTATAATCGATTAGTTGTTGCAGCCCTAGTGAAGATAAGGTCTTTTTTTTTTAAATGTATAAAATAAAATAAGATAAATAAATTAAAAACATTTTCTTGAATAAAAAAGAAAGTAAAACAATATAAAAACAGTTACATAGAAACTAGTAATTAATGAAAATGAGTAAAATTAAGTGTTAAAGGTTAGTACTATTAGTGGACCAGCAGCACGCACAATCATGTGTGCTTACAGACTGTATCCCTTGCAGACTGTATTGATATATATTGATATATAATGTAGGAACCACAATATTAATAACAGAAAGAATGAGTGTAAATGGGGGAGGGAGGTTTTTTGGGTTGGTGCACTAATTGTAAGTGTATCTTGTGTTTTTTATGTTGATTTAATTAAAAAAAACAATAGTAAAAAAAACAAAAAAACGATACCGATAATAAAAAAAACGATACCGATAATTTCCGATATTACATTTTAAAGCATTTATCGGCATCGACATCTCTAATGAAAACAAAGACTAAACAATCACAGCGGATTAAGTTTACATATTAAACATGACAGCTGCTCGTACACCCAAAGGAGAACATGGAACATGACTAAAAATTAAAACTTAAGACTGGCAGGCATGTGTTTGTTCTAGTGGTTTAAGAGAAGAGATTTAACACAAAAAAATGTTTTCCCCACATATACAAGTTAAACTAGTGTTTTACTTGTGTAGCTGTATGTAGAAATGGCACCACTGAAGTCGCACCTGTTTGCATCAGCTCTAAGCTACTTTACTTTTTTGGGGGGGGGGGGGGTTTACTTATCATTCACAAGAAACAAGAATACGTATAGTATGTATTTATTTTTTTATTCTAACTTGTAATAATCGGCTTGTTCTAAATGAAGAGCAATGCAGTTATTGGGAGTAGAGATGTCCGATAATATCGGACTGCCGATATTATCGGCCGATAAATGCTTTAAAATGTAATATCGGAAATTATCGGTATCGGTTTCAAAAGTAAAATGTATGACTTTTAAAACGCCGCTGTGTACACGGACGTAGGGAGAAGTACAGAGCGCCAATAAACCTTAAAAGGCACTTCCTTTGCGTTCCGGCCCAGTCACATAATATCTACGACTTTTCACACACAAAAGTGAATACAAGCATAGTTGGTCAACAGCCATACAGGTCACACTGAGGGTGGCCGTATAAACAACTTTAACACTGTTACAAATATGCGCCACACTGTGAACCCACACCAAACAAGAATGACAAACACATTTCGGGAGAACATCCGCACCGTAACACAACATAACAAATACCCAGAACCCCTTGCAGCACTAACTCTTCCGGGATGCTAACCCCCCACCTCAACCCCGCCCGCCTCAACCTCCTCATGCTCTCTCAGGGAGAGCATGTCCCAAATTCCAAGCTGCTGTTTTGAGGCATGTTAAAAACAAATGCACTTTGTGACTTCAATAATAAATATGGCAGTGCCATGTTGGCATTTTTTCCCATAACTTGAGTTGATTTATTTTGGAAAACCTTGTTACATTGTTTAATGCATCCAGCGGGGCATCACAACAAAATTAGGCATCATAATGTGTTAATTCCACGACTGTATATATCGGCATCGGTTTACGTCGGAATCGGTAATTAACAGTTGGACAATATCGGAACATCGGCAAAAAAGCCATTATCGGACATCTCTAGTGTTTAGTATTCATTTCTCTCCACTCACATTGAAATACACATATAACTATTTATCTAAATTCACATTATTTCGAGTCAAAGTGCCTGTTTTCAAGTTATTTGCTGGATTTTTCTAAATCAGTTTCACATGGTGCAATTAAATACAGTTTGGTTCCTGTGAAACACCATGAACATATTTGGCTTTTAACAAAATATCACTAGACATTTAAATAAGGTTTCTGTCATTAAAGAGGAACATTATCACCAGACCTATGTAAGCGTCAATATGTACCTTGATGTTGCAGAAAAAAAGACCATATATTTTTTTAACCGATTTCCGAACTCTAAATGGGTGAATTTTGGCGAATTAAACGCCTTTCTAATATTCGCTCTCGGAGCGATGACGTCACAACGTGGCGTCACATCGGGAAGCAATCCGCCATTTTCTCAAACACCGAGTCAAATCAGCTCTGTTATTTTCCGTTTATTTGACTGTTTTCCGTACCTTGGAGACATCATGCCTCGTCGGTGTGTTGTCGGAGGGTGTAACAACACGAACAGGGACGGATTCAAGTTGCACCAGTGGCCCAAAGATGCGAAAGTGGCAAGAAATTGGACGTTTGTTCCGCACACTTTACCGACGAAAGCTATGCTACGACAGAGATGGCAAGAATGTGTGGATATCCTGCGACACTCAAAGCAGATGCATTTCCAACGATAAAGTCAAAGGAATCTGCCGCCAGACCCCCATTGAATCTGCCGGAGTGTGTGAGCAATTCAGGGACAAAGGACCTCGGTAGCACGGGAAGCAATGGCGGCAGTTTGTTCCCGCAGACGAGCTGGATGTCTTGGCTCACATCGACCCTAGCTTCCCTGGCCTGCTGACATCAACTCCAAAACTGGACAGATCAGCTTTCAGGAAAAGAGCGCGGATGAGGGTATGTCTACAGAATATATTAATTGATGAAAATTGGGCTGTCTGCACTCTCAAAGTGCATGTTGTTGCCAAATGTATTTCATATGCTGTAAACCTAGTTCATAGTTGTTAGTTTCCTTTAATGCCAAACAAACACATACCAATCGTTGGTTAGAAGGCGATCGCCGAATTCGTCCTCGCTTTCTCCCGTGTCGCTGGCTGTCGTGTCGTTTTCGTCGCATACGGTTCAAACCGATATGGCTCAATAGCTTCAGTTTCTTCTTATAAATGATAAATGGGTTATACTTGTATAGCGCTTTTCTACCTTCAAGGTACTCAAAGCGCTTTGACAGTATTTCCACATTCACCCATTCACACACACATTCACACACTGATAGCGGGAGCTGCCATGCAAGGCGCTAACCAGCAGCCATCAGGAGCAAGGGGTGAAGTGTCTTGCCCAAGGACACAACGGACGTGACTAGGATGGTAGAAGGTGGGGATTGAACCCCAGTAACCAGCAATACTCCGATTGCTGGCACGGCCACTCTACCAACTTCGCCACGCCGTTCCCGTTCTCCAATTTCGTTTTCGCTACCTGCCTCCACACTACAACCATCCGTTTCAATACATGCGTAATCTGTTGAATCGCTTAAGCCGCTGAAATCAGAGTCTGAATCCGAGCTAATGTCGCTATAGCTTGCTGTTCTTTCCGCCATGTTTGTTTGTGTTGGCTTCACTATGTGACGTCACAGGAAAATGGACGGGTGCTTATAACGATGGTTAAAATCAGGCACTTTGAAGCTTTTTTTAGGGATATTGCGTGATGGGTAACATTTTGAAAAAAACTTCGAAAAATATAATAAGCCACTGGGAACTGATTTTTAATGGTTTTAACCCTTCTGAAAATGTGATCATGTTCCCCTTTAAAGACATTAAACACAGTACCTAGGGAATTTACAGTAAACAGACTTGAACAACAGTGAATTCATCAAACATCATATTAGCATTTTTCCTTTTGATTGATTGATTGAGACTTTTATCAGTAGATTGCACAGTGCAGTACATATTCCGTACAATTGACCACTAAATGGTAACACCCCAATACGTTTTTCAACTTGTTTAAGTCGGGGTCCACGTTAATCAATTCATGGTATATATTAGAGCTGGGCGATATATCGATACACGCGATATATCGCGGGTTTTTCTCTGTGCGATATAGAAAATGACTATATCGTGATATTCGAGTATACGTTCTCACGCAGTTGCTTTTAGCTGCGGGCATTACACTACATGCTTTACTCACTCTGTCTTGTCTCTCCTTCTCACAGACAACAAGCGCACCTTACACACATCACATACTGTCACGTCATACGTCACATACGTATACGCCCTCCTTGAGCAGAGAGGTAGCAGCATGGCTAAAGTTAGCTGTGATGCGAGTGGTAATACGAGAGAAAGAAGGCGCGAATCTGGTAACAAATGAAGGAATAATTAATTCCCAAGAAAAACAGCAGGGGGTCCATCGTCTGGCGGTGGTTTGGCTTCAAGTGGGAATATGTCGAACAGACAACCGTAATTTATCAAGTGTGGGGCGAAAGCGTTTCTACAAAAAGTAGCATTACTGCTACTATGTAGCATCATTTGAAAAGTCACCCGCTAGAGTTGAAGAGTGCTTACTCCGCATGTCAACATCTCCGTTCGGTGCCACACCCACAAAATGCCGAGGCAAACATTTCCACATCAACACCGTATGATAAACAGAGTCAACAACAGAAGGAGATAACGTCCGCAGGAACCTACCACATAGCGAAGGACATACACTATTTGATTTCCTATTAAGCAGTTCATTTTTATTTGACACTTATTGAAATATCTTGTGTGACATCATGTTTTAAACTAATCGCTTGTTTTAAAATGTCTCTGACAATCTTGCACTTTTTGTTTGGAAATGACATGAATGTTTGTACCACTGCTTAATAACTGTTTAATAAATACACTTTTGCTAAATTGACTTAGTTGTGATTTCCTTCTCTGCCTGAAAGTTTAAAAGTGGCATATATTAATGCAGTATGAAGAAGAATGTTGTAATGTAGACACATAGAATCATCATACTGCTGTGATTATATGCATCAAGTGTTCATTCAAGGCTAAGGCAAAATATCGAGATATATATCGTGTATCGCGATATGGCCTAAAAATATCGAGATATTAAAAAAAGGCCATATCGCCCAGCCCTAGTATATATATATATACTATCAGCATAATACAGTCATCACACAAGTTAATCATCAGAGTATATACATTGAATTATTTACATTATTTACAATCTGGGGGGTGGGATGTGGAAGGGAGGGTGTTAGTCTAGGGCAGGGGTCGGCAACCTTTACCAGTCAAAGAGCCATTTTGACCAGTTTCACAAATTATAGAAAACAATGGGAGCCGCAAATTTTTTTGAAATTTTAAATGAAATAACACTGCATACAAAGGTTGTTTTTTTTGCTTTGTGCTATGTATAACCCAGAGGTCTCAGACACACTGCCCACACCTTTATGTAGAATTTGAAAGCTGGTGCGGCACGCGGGTTTTAAATGAATGGCTCAGCGTCATGCGTGCCGTGATGGTACAGCATAGCACCCACTACAGCCAGCGTGCCTGATCAGCCACACATTGTATGGGGCTTCCGCTTGCTCACGTAGGTGACAGCAAAGCATACTTGGTCAACAACCACACAGGTCACACTGACGGTGGCGGTATAAAAAAAAAAACTTTAACACTCTTACTAATAATGCGCCACACTGTGAACCCACACCAAACAAGAATGACAAACAAATTTCGGGAGAACATCTGCACCGTAACACAACATAAATACAACAGGACAAATACCCAGAATCCCATGCAGCCTTATACACCCCTGCTACCAAACCCCGCCCACCTCAACCGACGCACAGAGAGAGAGAGGGGGGGGGGGGGGGGTTGATGTGTGAGGGAGCAGGGTTGGGGTGGGGGCGGGGTTTGGTGGTAGCAGGGGTGTATAATGTAGCCCAGAAGAGTCAGGGCTGCATGGGATTCTGGGTGTTTGTTCTGTTGTGTTTATGTTGTGTTAAGGTGCAGATGTTCTCCCGAAATGTGTTTGTCATTCTTGTTTGGTTTTGGTTCAAAGTGTGGCGCATTATTAGTAAGAGTGTTAAAGTTGTTTTATATGACCACCGTCAGTGTAACCTGTGTGGCTGTTGACCAAGTATGCCTTGCTGTCACGTAAGTGTGCAAGCAGAAGATGTATATTGTATAACAAGTGTTGGGCTGGCACGCTGTTAATACAGAATGTAGAGGGCGCCAAATGTTGTACCATCATGGCACGCCCTTATTATAGCCGTAAGGGTGAAAATCTGTGATTATTAATCCGGGGAGTTTTCTGCGAGAGGCACTGAAATCCGGAAGTCTCACGGGAAAATTGGGGGGTTCAGCAAGTAAGCTGCTGAGCCGCATCAGAGTGATCAAAGAGCCGCATGCGGCTCCGGAGCCGCGGGTTGCCGACCCCTGGTCTAGGGTTGTAGTTGCCTGGAGGTGGTCTTTTAGTGCGGTTTTGAAGGAGGATAGAGATGCACTTTCTTTTACACCTGTTGGAAGTGCATTCCACATTGATGTGGCATAGAAGGAGAATGAGTTAAGACCTTTGTTAGATCGGAATCTGGGTTTAACGTGGTTTGTGGAGCTCCCGCTGGTGTTGTGGTTATGGTGGTCATTTACGTTCTGGAAGTAGTTTGACATGTACTTCGGTATCAGGGAGGTATAGCGGATTTTATAGACTAGGCTCAGTGCAAGTTGTTTTACTCTGTCCTCCACCCTGAGCCAGCCCACTTTGGAGAAGTGGGTAGGAGTGAGGTGTGGGGTGGAGGTCTAGAAGTAATCTGACTAGCTTGTTCTGGGATGTTTGAGGTCTAGATTTGAGAGTTTTGGAGGTACATGCGTAATCGAAAAAGGGTTGAATGAGAGTTCCCGCTAGAATCTTCATGGTGCTTTTGTTGACCAGAGAGGAGATTCTATAGAGAAATCTCGTTCGTTGGTTGACCTTTTTGTTTACCTTGGTTGCCATTTTATCACAGGAAAGATTAGCCTCTAGAATGGAACCTAGGTAGGTGACATCATCTTTCCTGGTGATAACAATGTCAACCCACTTTTATAGTGAAGTCACTGACTTTCTTAAGGTTGATGTGGGACCCAAATAGGATAGATTTCGTTTTATTCAAGTGTATGGATAGCTTGTTGTCAGCGAGCCAGGTGCAAATTCTACAGAGTTCGGCACTGAGGATTTTTTCAACCTATACTCCAAACTATAGACGTTTAACGTTACTTTGTCAACCTTAAAAAAAAAAACATAAATAACAGTTTCATACACATAAGTCAAGTATTCAGGTCCGATATAAATGTAATTATTATCTCTATGCTGCGTGTTTCCACGATAATACATTTGGCGACGGCCTTCGCCATTTTACAACACTCGACATTTTACATCCACAATCCGACCCAAAGCTGGTCGAACGTATCATAAAACGTTCCTATTCATGAAATTAAACATTTTTATGATGTTCACCGTGTACCAACCTGAAAAGCGGGTAAATATGACTGAAGCAGCTCCTTTTTCCTTCCAACATCAGTCGGGCGAGGAGACGGAAGTGCCCTCTGCTATAAGAGTCCGGCGCGCGCGGCGGGCGCTAGCACTTTGGTTCCGCCCTCCCGTTTAGACCATAGACATCTTATAAATCATACTTGCCAACCCTCCCGGATTTTCCGGGAGACTCCCGAAATTCAGCACCTGTCCCGAAAACCTCCCGGGACAAATTTTCTCCCGAAAATCTCCCGAAATCCATGCAGACCTGAGTGAGGACAGCCTGCTTTCAAGTCCGTTTTCCCACAATATAAACAGCGTGCCTGCCCAATCACATTATAACTGTAGAATGATCGAGGGCGAGTTCTTGGTTTCTTATGTGGGTTTATTATTGGGCAGTTTCATTAACGTCCTCCCAGCGCGGCAACAACACACAACAGCAGCAGTCACGTTTTCGTCTACCGTAAAGCAGTTCGTCTGCCGTAAACAGCAATGTTGTGACACTCTTAAACAGGACAATACTGCCATCTACTGTACATGCATATGTGACAATAACATCTAGGGCTTTTAGAGAGTGCAGTGCACAACTGCGCACACAACAAGGAGACGAAGCAGAATGCATCATCAGAGAGGGTGTTCAGCATGGTTGGAAAAATAGTGACAGAGAATAGAACAAGGATGGACAATTTAACCCTTAACTCAACAATGAGTGGATGAGTGTGTATATGTGTAAATAAATGAACACTGAAATTCAAGTATTTATCTTATTTATATATATATATATATATATATATATATATATATATATATATATATATATATATATATATATATATATATATATATATATATAGCTAGAATTCACTGAAAGTCAAGTATTTCTTATATATACTTGGTGAATTCTAGCTGTAAATATACTCCTCCCCTCTTAACCACGCCCCCAACCACGCCACCACCCCACCTCCCGAAATCGGAGGTCTCAAGGTTGGCAAGTATGTTATAAGTAGACGCAGCATGTTTTTGTACTGTTTTTGTTCTTACTTTGATTATTAATTCTCAACTGTTTGTAATTGTTGAAATTTATAAATAAAGGTTTATAAAAATAAATAAAAATTTAAAATTCGATTAGACCAGACCTGGGCAAATTAAGGCCCGGGGGCCAAATGTGGCCCCTTGAGCTTTTCAATCTGGCCCGCCGAACATTCCCAAATGATTTTTTTTAGATGTTTCAGATGGAAAGTGTAGCTGCCATTATGATGTGCAGTGATGTTTTCTAATGACCGTAAGTCTTCAACTATACTAAGTATTTCAATGGTTGGAATCTGCGCTTTTGGATGATATACTAGTTACTGTGGTAATCTAATTAGTTACTATGGTCATCTAATAAGTTACTATGGTAACTAATTTTACACAAATATTTGTACCGTATTTTTCGGAGTATAAGTCGCTACGGAGTATACGTCGCACCGGCCGAAAATGCATAATAAAGAAAGAAAAAAACATATATAAGTCGCACTGGAGCATAAGTCGCATTTTTGGGGGAAATTTATTTGATAGTCATGTTGGATACCGTATTCGCCCAACTGTTTAATTTGGACACTGAAGAAGAAGAATTCGAAGGATTTGTGGATGAGGAATAATTGCATAAAGTGAGCTTTACATGTTTATTTTGTGTATTGTGTTGTGTGACATTAACGTTCGAGCAATGTTGAGTTATTGATGCCGTATTTTTTGGAGTATAAGTCGCTCCGGAGTATAAGTCGCACCGGCCGAAAATGCATAATAAAGAAGGAAAAAAACATATATAAGTCGCACTGGAGTATAAGTCGCATTTTTTGGGGGGATTTATTTGATAAAAGCCAACACCAAGAATAGACATTTGAAAGGCAATTTAAAATAAGTAAAGAATAGTGAACAACAGGCTGAATAAGTGTACGTTATATGAGGCATAAATAACCAACTGGTATGTTAATGTAACATATTATGGTAAGAGTCATTCAAATAACTATAACATATAGAACATGCTATACGTTTACCAAACAATCTGTCACTCCTAATCGCTAAATCCCATGAAATCTTGTAAATCTAGTCTCTTACGTGAATGAACTAAATAATATTATTTGATATTTTACGCTAATGTGTTAAAAATTTCACACATAAGTTGCTCCTGAGTATAAGTCGCACCCTCGGCCAAACTATGAAAAAAACTGCGACTTATAGTCCGAAAAATACGGTAACCTAATCATATTATTTCTTCAATTTAAAAATAGCTGACCGTTTTCCACCCCCCCTTCTCTGGGATTATATTCCCAGTTTTGATCTCGGACGTCTGGTCACTTATAGCATATAAGAATATTCTATTACTGTTAAGCAAACTATGAATAATAAAACACGCCAAAACATGTGTCCTTTATAATAGCTACATGTATGACAAAAAAGCGCGCGAAAATCAGTGGTATTCAGTGAGGTAAAATGAATTACATGCGCTGACAGTTCATTGCTTCTGCCAAATGAATTGCACTGAGTGGAGCGGATCACCACTCCAAGATGGCGGCCCCGCGTCTCGTCAGCGCCAGTAGGCAGTAGCGCTCCATGCTGCGTACCCTTATAAGATGTCTATGTGCTGTACAGCAGGAAATTCAGGCGCCATCTTGAACCGGGACGTGCAGCACGGGTCTCCGTGGATGTATTCATTTTACTTTAGTACTAATTCATGTATCGTGCGACATCGACACTTTATTTATTGTTCGACTGTGTCAGTCAGCTTTCAAGCTTCTCAGGCCGGTTAGCATAGCTTGCTAACTCCTTGGTGTCCACGATGAAACCCAATCGACGAAAATGCTCTGTTGTTGGTTGCTTTAACCAGAGCAGGTCTATACACAAACTTGTAGCCTCATCTGGGAAAGTAAGAAGTGCCTGGCTAACTGTCAAATGAAAGATTCCTACTTCTTATACCTGCGCCAGTATATGGATGGATTTGCCGACAAACTACTTTTAATGGCGGGCTCGGTCCCCACTATTTATGGCAAAGGAGGAGACCATGAAACGGTAAGTAATAACAGTAGGTTAGACATGTGTGGATGAGCTGGAGTTGTTGTGTAGCTAGCTTAGCATTCTACTGTAAAAAAAAAACAGCGTGGCCGACCTCTGGAAATTTAAATAATGATTACCCCGAACGGGACAAGCGGTAGAAAATGGATGGATTTTCTTACAAACTACTTTTAATTGCGGGGCAGTGCCTAATGTGTATGCGAAGGAATATATATATATATATATATATATATATATATATATATATATATATATATATATATATATATATATATCAGTGACGTGCGGTGAGGTTGATGGCTGGTGAGGCACTGACTTCATCACGGTCAGATTTACAAACATATGAACCCTAAAGAGTATCTTATTCACCATTTGATTGGCAGCAGTTAACGGGTTATGTTTAAAAGCTCATACCAGCATTCTTCCCTGCTTGGCACTTAGCATCAAGGGTTGGAATTGGGGGTTAAATCACCAAAAATTATTCTCGGGCGTGACGCCGCTGCTGCCCACTGCTCCCCTCACCTCCCAGGGGGTGAGCAAGGAAATGGGTCAAATGCAGAGGACAAATTTCACCACACCTGGTGTGTGTGTGACAATCATTGGTACTTTAACTTAACTTTAACTTTACACATACAAACTGTAGCACACAAAAAAGCCAATTTAATTAAAAAAAAACGTTATTATGGTCTTACCTTTACTTATAAATGAAGTCCATGCGCATCTGCTTTTGAACAAAAGCATGGATAACTTGTTTATAGAAGTCTTCCTTATCTTTCTTCAGTTTTAAAAGTCTCTCTGCCTCGATGGAGATCTTCCTTTAATTATTACCTCCTGCTTGGATTGAAAGTCCAGTTTAGAAAACTGTTTTATTTTAGATATGTAATCCTCCATGTTAAAAGTCCAGGCAAGAGGAAAAAATAAACGATCGTTGCTAACTGTTGCTGCTTGTTGTCACTTCTTCTGCAGCCGAGTAGTCGCAGAAATGCTCCCTGGGATCACTACCGCCCTCTACCACCAGGAGGCGGGATTACTGCGAGCCTCACACAGTGCGTCTTTGCAGCAGTTTTTTGATTGCTCAGCACAAGAAATATGTTACACACATACAGTTGTTGACAAAATACACTGTACATTATATACCTCAGCTAACTAAACTATGGAAATGTATACCGGTAATATAATTCATACAGCAATACGGTCTCACTGCACAGCAGGCCAGTAGTTAGCCGAGTCATTGCGCAATCCATGGTGAGGCTCAACTCAGTGACGTGCCTCAACTGGCTGCTGACTCACCGCAAGTCTCTTCTCAGTATGTGAAAATTCTGCGATTTTGAATAAAAAATAATCTAAAACTGGTGAAGTTATATGGAAAATAACTTTATAGTATAATCACTGGATACATATAACAATTTAATTTTTTTTTTTCCTTTTTAAATTGTTTTTCTTTCCATGATGGCACGTGAGGCCCCGCCTCACCTGCCTTCCCTGACTGCACGTAAATAAATAAATGATAAATGGGTTGTACTTGTATAGCGCTTTTCTACCTTCAAGGTACTCAAAGCGCTTTGACAGTACTTCCACATTCACCCATTCACACACACATTCACACACTGATGACGTCACTGAGATATATATATATATATAAATAGAGTTTAAACGAGGTCCCTCCTGTCTGTGCCATCTCCTCCTCTACACGTAACACCAAGATGCTTGAAAATATTAGTCCAGTAGGCTTTCAGACAGGGACAGGACCAAAGCATGTGTGTCGTGTTCGCTGGAGTCAAGTGACATCGAATACATGTGTCTGCAACATTGGCGTTGTTAGGCCTATTTTAGGGGGACTCAAGCCCCCCTAAAATGTTCTTAAGCCCCCCTAAATAATTTGGTGTTATATATATATATAATGTTTTTTTGTTTTTGTTTTGTTTTTTAACAAATACATGCCGACATATTCATTATAAAGTGGCCCGAATATGAGTTTAAATAAATTTATCATATAACCTGTCATTATTCACTCAGTTTCCCCTCACTTCATAGCGTAAATCACCAAAAATTATTCCTGGGCGCGGCACCGCTGCTGCCCACTGTTCCCCTCACCTCCCAGGGGGTGAACAAGGGGATGGGTCAAATGCAGAGGACACATTTCACCACACCTAGTGTGTGAGTGTGTGACAATCATTGGTACTTTAAGGGAGAGAGCCCCTTTAGTGTGTCGGTATCCAATCCATTCCACTTGTTCATATAGAAAATGCCCACATCCCTCAAAACCCAGTTCGCATTTTCTCTGCGACCTTGCCTGCGGTCCTTGGACTTGTTCATATAGAAAATGCCCACATCACTCTTGTAGAATCTATATAAAGTAATATACATTAGTCTAATGTTAAAACAATGAAAAAAACATTAAATATATTTGTTTTATTGTATTGTTACATTAATAGCAGTTGTATTGTTATAGAATGGCTCGTTGGACATTTCATAGGATTTTCAGAAGGAGGAAAAACCAAGACATTTAATATAAAATGTCAAATTAATGAATACATTAAAAGAAAAAGAAAAAAAATGGTTAAAAGCCATCGTCCCAGGGAGCATTTCATTTCGTCCCGTGCATTTTCTAAATAATACTAATAACAATGAATCATTTCTAAGTCTTTGTTAGCCGTTTGTGAAGTTTTGTGCTCGTGCGCTACGTTCGCTCGCGTCCTGTGCATCTCCTGGGGGCTAAGCCCCCCCTGTCCTTAAAAGCTAGTGACGCCCCTGGTCTGCAATATTAGAATACATATTGGAAAGTTTGGCGTAAGTAAATATTAAAAACATTTAAATACCATGAATTGATTAACGTGGACCCCGACTTAAACAAGTTGAAAAATTTATTGGGGTGTTACCGTTTAGTGGTCAATTGTACGGAATATGTACTGTACTGTGCAATCTACTAATAAAAGTCTCAATCAATCAATCAATCAATCAATCAATCAAACCCAAAATATACACTAACACTTTTTGTTTTCCAATTTAATGTTTTGTGTTTTAAAACGAAATTTAAAAAACTGTGTTTTTTTTGTTTTTTAATATCCCTTTATGAAAAAAATATTGATACACCAAAACGTACACAGAGCACCAAAGCTCGGGACTTTTTTGTTTCTCTCGCGAGATTTGACAACACTGCGTGGGAACAAAACAGGACGAAGATAAAGCAAAATGGCGTTTGACGGAGACGTTATTGTGTTTACAGTAGTTCAGTGTTCATAATCGGTACGTACATGGACACATATATGTCGTTTAATAGAGTAAACGTCGTTAATAATTGTTTGTATTGGGATACATTAGTCTGAGTGCACTTTGAAGCTCCTCCCGCTACCTTAGCTCGCTAGTTAGCTTAGCTTGTTAGCCGCTAACAAAGAGAGGCGGAAGTGATGAAAACACATCGCTAAGCAGAGATCAAGTGTGAGTGTAAAGTGTTGTGATTGTGTGAAAATGTGCGAAAGAACGATAGCAGAGTACGAGGAGGAACTTTGTCCAACAAAAGAGGAGAAGGAGCGACAACATCAACTACTGGACGCTGTTTTCAAGAAACATCAAGTTGTGTTACACAGAACAGGTTTGTTTACTTCTTACTCTCACATCTTTACTAACGTCATATTTAGTTATTAACACTATTCTTAAATAGATTGTCTATAGCAGGGGTCGGCAACCCAAAATGTTGAAAGAGCCATATTGGACCAAAAATACAAAAACAAATCTGTCTGGAGCCGCACAAAAATTAAAAGCCATATTACATACAGATAGTGTGTCATGAGATATAAATTGAATTAAGAGGACTTAAAGGAAACTAAATGAGCTCAAATATACCTACAAACCAGGCATTATGATGCATTTATTTATCATTTAATATGTACATATAGCTAGCCTAAATAGCATGTTAGCATCGATTAGCTTGCAGTCATGCAGTGACCAAATATGCCCGATTAGCACTCCACACAAGTCAATAACATCAACAAAACTCACCTTTGTGCATTCATGCACAACGTTAAAAGTTTGGCGGACAAAATGAGACAGAAAAAGAAGTGGCATAAAACACGTCCTAGAAAGTCGGAGAAAGTTATACATGTAAACAAACTACGGTGAGTTCAAGGACCGCCAATATTAGTAGGACAAAACGGCGCTCGCCAAATACTCAAATTAGTGAAGCATGTTTAATATAAACAGTGGGATTTATAACAATTAGGGAGGTTTGTGTCATGTTTGGCCTCCGACAGAAACCATATTAAAACAAAAAATAAATTCTTTCCCCTCATCTTTTTCCATTTTTTATACATCTTTGGAAAGGCTACAGGGAACCACTAGGGCGGCGCTAACGAGCCGCATGCGGCTCTAGAGCCGCGGGTTGCCGACCCCTGGTCTATAGGAAGGCGAATTGTCTTGTAAGGATGATGCACTGCTTTGTTTTTATATTGTTCATGAAGTTTCAGACACACAATATTTATGAGAGGTTGATGTTCCTCTCAGTGTGTAACAATGGGTATCAACATGTTTACACAAAACTCACACAGTCACCAAATATATTTTACATTGTAATCAATATAATTCATAGTTTCATGGCTAATTTCCCTTCCTGATTCTGACCTACATGCATCAATAAGTGAAAGTAAACATGTATTGTCAATCATCGTTCAATAAGTAAAGTAGTCAACAGTTGATTTATGAAAAGAACATAAAGGTGACTGACTTTCCTTCAGCGTGTCGTAGATGGTCTCCAAGTGAATGTGGGAACTGTGCTCTAAAGTGAGATACGCCCCCCCAAAAAACACCACATAGTAAAACATGTTTTGGGAAGAGTTGCTTTTGGCCCAGCCAACATCATCACCCAATCAAGGGGGGAAACTCATTTTATATGATGAAAAAAATGTAGTATGAATTAGGGATGTCCCGGTCCAGGTTTTTGCACTTCCGATCCGATACCGATATTGTTTTTGCATTTCCGATCCGATACCGATACTGACCAATACCGATACGGACCGATACTGGCCTATCCGAGCATGTATTAAAGTTTAAAGTTATTTAGCCTACTTAGTTGTCAGAATCATGTTGAAAAGGGTTTTAGTACTCTTGATAACAACTAGCCAGCTGAATTAGGGGAGTTTGAATAATACACAATGGTTGGTAACAAGAAACTGACCTGTTTATTCAAGGATAAACACAAAATAGACACAATGATACATGACAAACAGAAATGGCATCATTGAACTAGGGCTGGGCGATATGGCCTTTTTTTAATATTGCGATATTTTAAGGCCATATTGCGATACACAATATATATCTCAATATTTTGCCTTAGCCTTGAATGAACACTTGATGCATATAATCACAGCAGTATGATGATTCTATGTGTTTTGATTGATTGATTGAGACTTTTATTAGTAGGTTGCACAGTGAAGTACATATTCCGTACAATTGACCACTAAATGGTAACACCCCAATAAGTTTTTCAACTTGTTTAAGTCGGGGTCCACTTAAATTGATTCATGATACAGATATATACTATCAGATATACAGGTAAAAGCCAGTAAATTAGAATATTTTGAAAAACTTGATTTATTTCAGTAATTGCATTCAAAAGGTGTAACTTGTACATTATATTTATTCATTGCACACAGACTGATGCATTCAAATGTTTATTTCATTTAATTTTGATGATTTGAAGTGGCAACAAATAAAAATCCAAAATTCCGTGTGTCACAAAATTAGAATATTACTTAAGGCTAATACAAAAAAGGGATTTTTAGAAATGTTGGCCAACTGAAAAGTATGAAAATGAAAAATATGAGCATGTACAATACTCAATACTTGGTTGGAGCTCCTTTTGCCTCAATTACTGCGTTAATGCGGCGTGGCATGGAGTCGATGAGTTTCTGGCACTGCTCAGGTGTTATGAGAGCCCAGGTTGCTCTGATAGTGGCCTTCAACTCTTCTGCGTTTTTGGGTCTGGCATTCTGCATCTTCCTTTTCACAATACCCCACAGATTTTCTATGGGGCTAAGGTCAGGGGAGTTGGCGGGCCAATTTAGAACAGAAATACCATGGTCCGTAAACCAGGCACGGGTAGATTTTGCGCTGTGTGCAGGCGCCAAGTCCTGTTGGAATTTGAAATCTCCATCTCCATAGAGCAGGTCAGCAGCAGGAAGCATGAAGTGCTCTAAAACTTGCTGGTAGACGGCTGCGTTGACCCTGGATCTCAGGAAACAGAGTGGACCGACACCAGCAGATGACATGGCACCCCAAACCATCACCCAACCATGCAAATTTTGCATTTCCTTTGGAAATCGAGGTCCCAGAGTCTGGAGGAAGACAGGAGAGGCACAGGATCCACATTGCCTGAAGTCTAGTGTAAAGTTTCCACCATCAGTGATGGTTTGGGCTGCCATGTCATCTGCTGGTGTCTGTCCACTCTGTTTCCTGAGATCCAGGGTCAACACAGCCGTCTACCAGCAAGTTTTAGAGCACTTCATGCTTCCTGCTGCTGACCTGCTCTATGGAGTTGGAGATTTCAAGTTCCAACAGGACTTGGCGCCTGCACACAGTGCAAAATCTACCCGTGCCTGGTTTACGGACCATGGTATTTCTGTTCTAAATTGGCCCGCCAACTCCCCTGACCTTAGCCCCATAGAAAATCTGTGGGGTATTGTGAAAAGGAAGATGCAGAATGCCAGACCCAAAAACGCAGAAGAGTTGAAGGCCACTATCAGAGCAACCTGGGCTCTCATAACACCTGAGCAGTGCCAGAAACTCATCGACTCCATGCCACGCCGCATTAACGCAGTAATTGAGGCAAAAGGAGCTCCAACCAAGTATTGAGTATTGTACATGCTCATATTTTTCATTTTCATACTTTTCAGTTGGCCAACATTTCTAAAAATCCCTTTTTTGTATTAGCCTTAAGTAATATTCTAATTTTGTGACACACGGAATTTTGGATTTTCATTTGTTGCCACTTCAAATCATCAAAATTAAATGAAATAAACATTTGAATGCATCAGTCTGTGTGCAATGAATAAATATAATGTACAAGTTACACCTTTTGAATGCAATTACTGAAATAAATCAAGTTTTTCAAAATATTCTAATTTACTGGCTTTTATCATAATACAGTCATCACACAAGATAATCACATTGAATTATTTACATTATTTATAATCCAGGGTGTGGAGGGGGGCGCCGGATGTAAGTGTCAAAAAGACAGCCAAAAGAGTTTGATATGAGAATAAATCTAAAGTTAAAATATAGGGTAGAAATGCACCCATTTGCAGGAAATGTAGTCTTGATTTTCAAAATTTTCTTTCAAGGCTTGCATGTCTACATTAAAACATTCTTCTTCATACTGCATTAATATAGGCTACTTTTAAACTTTCATGCAGAGAAGGAAATCACAACTAAAAAAATCACTAATTTTTTCATACGGTGTTGATGTGGACATTTTTGCCATTTTGATGGTGTGGAGTCTGGACGTGTGTCACCGAATGGAGATAAGCGTCTCGACAGACGTCACAATATTTGAACAATGATGACGAAAACTGTTTTCTCTGTCGTGTCCGTGTGTCGAAAATTGTTATGCGCTTATTTTTTTTATTTGATTTTGTGCGTGGCATAGATTTGCTATGCGCAGAGGACGCTTAAACAGTGCGCAATTGCACAGGCGCGCACCTTAGAGGGAGCGTTGCTCGCACGGCTGCGCTAGCATCACAGCTAACGTTAGCCATGCTGCTACCTCTCTGCTCGGGGAGGACGTATACGTATGTGACATATGTCGTGACAGTATGTGACGTATGACGTGACAGTATGTGACGTGTGTAAGAAGGTGCACTTGCTGTCTGTGAGAGGGAGACACAGGAAAGAGTGAGAAGAGCCTGTCGTGTAATGCCAGCAGCAACTGCGTGAGAATTCACAGACGTGTGGATGTGTTGAAGGTGTCCTGGAAAATGCGGAACGGAAATTACGGAGCAGCAGAAAAGTGGAATGTATTATTTAAATCGGTGCGTTGGAAAACACGGACCGGAGTTTTTTTTTAAACTGGATCTGGATCGGCATTTTCCCATGCCTTGCCGATACGCAATTTTTGGCAAATATCGGCAGCCGATCCGATCCAAATATCGGATCGGGACATCCCTAGTATGAATGTTTTAGGTAGTTTCGGGTAGAGATTTTTTTTTAATTTCATTGATTTTTCATGTATGGTAATGCCTGTGCCATTACAGGGTTATGATTAGAGCTGTGGTTCTTAACCTGGGTTCGATCGAACCCTCTGGGTTCGGTGAGTCGGCCTCAGGGGTTCGGCGGAGCCTCCGCCGTTGAGGTCAAGACACATCCGACTCAATAAAAACTTCTCCCTATCGGCGTATTATGGATACCCCCCAAACAATGTTCCCTCTAATTTACCATCTGATTTGCAGGTTTGTAATTTGTTGTGAGTTCATGCACTGTGTTTGTGTTGTTCTTTGAACAAGGTGATGTTCATGCACGGTTCGTTTTGTGCACCAGTAAAAAAACATAACTTTGTCTTGAATTTGAAATTTAAAAAAAAAATTTTTCCACTAAAAAAGGGTTCGGTGAAGGCGCATATGGAACTGGTGGGGTTCAGTACCTCCGACAAGGTTAAGAACCACTGGATTAGAGCTAAGGTTTCGGAGGTTAATAAAGTTGTGATATGATTTTTAAGGATGTATTGATCAATGCTGGTTCATCTTTCTAAAGGCTTTTCAAACGCACCCTTCCTCAACATTCCAAGCCCCATTGTTACTTACCGCACCATACTCACTGTTCCACTTTTAGAATAGAATAGAATAGAAAGTACTTTATTGATCCCTGGGGGAAATTCAGCACCACAGTTCGCTCACAATAAACAATAAACACTTAGGTATTTTTTACATGTGAATAATATAAATACAGTCTATTATACAACATTATTCACATGTGAATAATATAAATACAGTATTATAACAGCATTATTCACATGTGAATAATATAAATACAGTCTATTATACAGCATTATTCACATGTGAATAATATAAATACAGTCTATTATACAGCATTATTCACATGTGAATAATATAAATACAGTCTATTATACAGCATTATTCACATGTGAATAATATAAATACAGTCTATTATACAGCCTTATTTACATGTGAATAATATAAATACAGTCTGTTATACAGCATTATTTACATGTGAATAATATAATTACAGTCTATTATACAGCATTATTCACATGTGAATAATATAAATACAGTCTATTATACATTCAAGTACAGTCAATGTTGAAGCAATGTTCATGCCTGCGACAAAAAGGAACTCTTTCCACACTTTTAACACAACACACCACAACACAAATGATCTCATTGTGAAAACAGTGTTAGTCAAGAATGACTTCTATTCTCTTTTGATAGTATTCACTTATTTACCCAACAGACGTCCAGCAGTCCTCCCACATTAAAGATGAAGAGGAGGAAGTATGGATCACTCAGGAGGAAGAGTGTCTTCTAAGGCAGGAGGAGGCTGATCTCAGCAAGTTTCCACTGACTGTTGTCTCTGTGAAGACTGAAGAGCATGAAGACAAACCACCTGAGTCCTCACACCTTCATCACAGTCCAAGTAAGCACAACATCCACATATCGTCTAATACAATGTTTGTGACACATGTTCATCCAGGGGCCACAGTTATGACTAAGTGTAGGGCTGGGTGGTATACCGGTATTACGAGTTATGCCAGTATATTTACCAAAGTACCGCAATACCGATAGAAGTAATCCTTAATGTCTTGAAGCGGAAGTCTCTCTGCTCATTGTGTCTGCGCTGGGTGTTGTGCGCCGTCTCCTCCTCGCACTCAAGTGACTCACTTGACACAAACTCCAGAGTGTGAAGCATATCTGTCAACCTTCACGTTTTTGCTGAGAAATCAGGTATTTTGTCCTCCTTTTCCATCATTTTGCAGATCCCGTTTTTTCCAGGAATTATGCTCCCAATGAAAAAGTGATCCTCGGCACTATTGCCAGTGATCGGGTCCGTTTGACTCAAGCCTCGGCATCACTCTGCATTACTCGGGGAAGTGATTGTTTATGTTGATTGATGCAATTGAATCCTTTTTTTTAAGGGGAACATTATCACAATTTCAGAATGGTTAAAACCATTAAAAATCAGTTCCCAGTGGCTTATTATATTTTTCGAAGTTTTTTTCCAAATTTGACCCATCACGCAATATCCCTAAAAAAGCTTCACAGTGCCTGATTTTAACCATCGTTATAAACACCCGTCCATTTTCCTTTGACGTCACATAGTGAAGCCAACACAAGCAAACATGGCGGAAAGAACAGCAAGCTATAGCGACATTAGATCGGATTCAGACTCGGATTTCAGCGGCTTAAGCGATTCAACAGATTACGAATGTATTGAAACGGATGGTTGTAGTGTGGAGGCAGGTAGCGAAAACGAAATTGAAGAAGAAACTGAAGCTATTGAGCCATATCGGTTTGAACCGTATGCAAGCGAAACTGACGAAAACGACACGACAGCCAGCGACACGGGAGAAAGTGAGGACGAATTCGGCGATCGCCTTCTAACCAACGATTGGTATGTGTTTGTTTGGCATTAAAGGAAACTAACAACTATGAACTAGGTTTACAGCATATGAAATACATTTGGCAACAACATGCACTTTGAGAGTGCAGACAGCTCAATTTTCATCAATTAATATATTCTGTAGACATACCCTCATGTCAGCAGGCCAGGGAAGCTAGGGTCGATATTCTTCTCTTGATCATCTTCGGGACGGTGTGAGCCAAGACATCCAGGGGGGTTTAGCTCGCTCGTCTGCGGGAACAAACTGCCGCCATTGCTTGCCGTCCTACCGAGGTCCTTTGTCCCTGAATTGCTCACACACTCCGGCAGATTCAATGGGGGTCTGGCGGCAGATTTCTTTGACTTTATCGTTAAGAAATGCATCTGCTTTGAGTGTCGCAGGATATCCACACATTCTTGCCATCTCTGTTGTAGCATAGCTTTTGTCGGTAAAGTGTGCGGAACAAACGTCCAATTTCTTGCCACTTTCGCATCTTTGGGCCACTGGTGCAACTTGAATCCGTCCCTGTTCGTGTTGTTACACCCTCCGACAACACACCGACGAGGCATGATGTCTCCAAGGTACGGAAACAGTCGAAAAAACGGAAAATAACAGAGCTGATTTGACTCGGTGTTTGAGAAAATGGCGGATTGCTTTCCGATGTGACGCCACGTTGTGACGTCATCGCTCCGAGAGCGAATAATAGAAAGGCGTTTAATTCGCCAAAATTCACCCATTTAGAGTTCGGAAATCGGTTAAAAAAATATATGGTCTTTTTTCTGCAACATCAAGGTATATATTGACGCTTACATAGGTCTGGTGATAATGTTCCCCTTTAAAAACGATTGTACACATATATTGATAGTGATTTATTATAATGTGAAATCATATCCAATTTTGTAGTCTAATTTTTACATGTGTTTTGCAATGTTTTAAACCAGGGGTGTCAGGGATCAGGTTTTATCCAGCCCGCATGATGAGTTTGCCGAGTATAAAAATGAGCTGCTTTCTTTTTTGAACGAAAGAAACTGCTGTTCTAAATGTGTCCACTGGATGGCAAAATAGCAATTCTGTTAGGCAAGCAAACGGTTTATACCAGGGCCAAGCAAGAGGTACACAGTAAAGGGGGACTGTGGCTCCTCCTCCTTGACCCACATGAAACTTAAAACCTGCCGTTTTATGTCTTCTGCTTTGAACACGTCGTCATTTAGCACCCTCGTTGCTTGTTGTTTCTCCGTCAAACATGAGAAAAGTGAACTTAACCCTTTTGAATAGTTCTTACCTCCGTTTCTTACGGTTTGTTGGGTTAGCTCTGGATTGATACGTGGACATGACAAAGGAGGTATTTGATACCTAGAAGAGTTTACTGTCACGACGGGGTTGCAGCTTGCTGCGAGGTTAGTTTCCCCGGGATTCAAACGGATCACTCCGGACAGGACTTGCAGGTAGGAGCATGGTTTATTCTTGACAAAAATCAAAGCACCACCAAGAACAGAAAACAAGTCGAAATATAAAACATAATATTGTGAGAGTCCAGTCCATAGTGGATCTAACATAATAGTGAGAGTCCAGTCCATAGTGGATATAACATAATATTGTGAGAGTCCAGTCCATAGTGGATCTAACATAATAGTGAGAGTCCAGTCCATAGTGGATCTAATATAATAGTGAGAGCCCAGTCCATAGTGGATCTAACATAATATTGTGAGAGTCCAGTCCATCGTGGATCTAACATAATAGTGTGAGAGTCCAGTCCATAGTGGATCTAACATAATAGTGAGAGTCCAGTCCATAGTGGATCTAACATAATAGTGAGAGTCCAGTCCATAGTGGATATAACATAATATTGTGAGAGTCCAGTCCATAGTGGATCTAACATAATAGTGAGAGTCCAGTCCATAGTGGATCTAATATAATAGTGAGAGCCCAGTCCATAGTGGATCTAACATAATATTGTGAGAGTCCAGTCCATCGTGGATCTAACATAATAGTGTGAGAGTCCAGTCCATAGTGGATCTAACATAATAGTGAGAGTCCAGTCCATAGTGGATATAACATAATATTGTGAGAGTCCAGTCCATAGTGGATCTAACATAATAGTGAGAGTCCAGTCCATAGTGGATCTAATATAATAGTGAGAGCCCAGTCCATAGTGGATCTAACATAATATTGTGAGAGTCCAGTCCATCGTGGATCTAACATAATAGTGTGAGAGTCCAGTCCATAGTGGATCTAACATAATAGTGAGAGTCCAGTCCATAGTGGATCTAACATAATAGTGAGAGTCCAGTCCATAGTGGATATAACATAATATTGTGAGAGTCCAGTCCATAGTGGATCTAACATAATAGTGAGAGTCCAGTCCATAGTGGATCTAATATAATAGTGAGAGCCCAGTCCATAGTGGATCTAACATAATATTGTGAGAGTCCAGTCCATCGTGGATCTAACATAATAGTGTGAGAGTCCAGTCCATAGTGGATCTAACATAATAGTGAGAGTCCAGTCCATAGTGGATCTAACATAATTGTGAGAGTCCAGTCCATGGTGGATCTAACATAATATTGTGAGAGTCCAGTCCATAGTGGATCTAACATAATAGTGAGAGTCCAGTCCATAGTGGATCTAACATAATAGTGTGAGAGTCCAGTCCATAGTGGATCTAACATAATAGTGAGAGTCCAGTCCATAGTGGATCTAACATAATAGTGAGAGTCCAGTCCATAGTGGATCTAACATAATATTGTGAGAGTCCAGTCCATAGTTGATCTAACATAATATTGTGAGAGTCCAGTCCATAGTGGATCTAACATAATATTGTGATAGTCCAGTCCATAGTGGATCTAACATAATAGTGAGAGTCCAGTCCTTAGTGGATCTAACATAATAGTGAGAGTCCAGTCCATAGTGGATCTAACATAATAGTGAGAGTCCAGTCCATAGTGGATCTAATATAATAGTGAGAGTCCAGTCCATAGTGGATCTAACATAATATTGTGAGAGTCCAGTCCATAGTGGATCTAACATAATAGTGAGAGTCCAGTCCATAGTGGATCTAACATAATAGTGTAAGTCCAGTCCATAGTAGATCTAACATAATAGTGAGAGTCCAGTCCAGAGTGGATCTAACATAATATTGTGAGAGTCCAGTCCATAGTGGATCTAACATAATAGTGAGAGTCCAGTCCATAGTGGATCTAATATAATAGTGAGAGTCCAGTCCATAGTGGATCTAACATAATATTGTGAGAGTCCAGGCCATAGTGGATCTAACATAATAGTGAGAGTCCAGTCCATAGTGGATCTAACATAATATTGTGAGAGTCCAGTCCATAGTGGATCTAACATAATAGTGAGAGTCCAGTCCATAGTGAATCTAACATAATAGTGAGAGTCCAGTCCGTAGTGGATCTAACATAATAGTGAGAGTCCAGTCCATAGTGAATCTAACATAATAGTGAGAGTGTAGTCCGTAGTGGATCTAATATAATATTGTGAAAGTCCAGTCCATAGTGGATCTAACATAATAGTGAGAGTCCAGTCCTTAGTGGATCTAACATAATAGTGAGAGTCCAGTCCATAGTGGATCTAACATAATAGTGAGAGTCCAGTCCATAGTGGATCTAATATAATAGTGAGAGTCCAGTCCATAGTGGATCTAACATAATATTGTGAGAGTCCAGTCCATAGTGGATCTAACATAATAGTGAGAGTCCAGTCCATAGTGGATCTAACATAATAGTGTAAGTCCAGTCCATAGTAGATCTAACATAATAGTGAGAGTCCAGTCCAGAGTGGATCTAACATAATATTGTGAGAGTCCAGTCCATAGTGGATCTAACATAATAGTGAGAGTCCAGTCCATAGTGGATCTAATATAATAGTGAGAGTCCAGTCCATAGTGGATCTAACATAATATTGTGAGAGTCCAGGCCATAGTGGATCTAACATAATAGTGAGAGTCCAGTCCATAGTGGATCTAACATAATATTGTGAGAGTCCAGTCCATAGTGGATCTAACATAATAGTGAGAGTCCAGTCCATAGTGAATCTAACATAATAGTGAGAGTCCAGTCCGTAGTGGATCTAACATAATAGTGAGAGTCCAGTCCATAGTGAATCTAACATAATAGTGAGAGTGTAGTCCGTAGTGGATCTAATATAATATTGTGAAAGTCCAGTCCATAGTGGATCTAACATAATAGTGAGAGTCCAGTCCATAGTGGATCTAACATAATAGTGAGAGTCCAGTCCATAGTGGATCTAACATAATAGTGTGAGAGTCCAGTCCATAGTGGATCTAATATAATAGTGAGAGTCCAGTCCATAGTGGATCTAACATAATATTGTGAGAGTCCAGTCCATAGTGGATCCAACATAACAGTGAGAGTCCAGTCCATAGTGGATCTAACATAATTGTGAGAGTCCAGTCCATAGTGGATTTAACATAATAGTGAGAGTCCAGTCCATAGTGGATCTAACATAATAGTGAGTGTCCAGTCCATACTGGATCTAACATAATAGCTAACATAATAGTGAGAGTCCAGTCCATAGTGGATCTAACATAATAGTGAGAGTCCAGTCCATAGTGGATCTATCATAATAGTGAGAGTCCAGTCCATAGTGGATCTAACATAATAGTGAGAGTCCAGTTCATAGAGGATCTAACATAATTGTGAGAGTCCAGTCCATAGTGGATCTAGCATAATATTGTGAGAGTCCAGTCCATAGTGGATCTAACATAATAGTGAGAGTCCAGTCCATAGTGGATCTAACATAATAGTGAGAGTCCAGTCCATAGTGGATCTAATATAATAGTGAGAGTCCAGTCCATAGTGGATCTAACATAATATTGTGAGAGTCCAGTCCATAGTGGATCCAACATAATTGTGAGAGTCCAGTCCATAGTGGATCTAACATAATATTGTGAGAGTCCAGTCCATAGTGGATCTAACATAATAGTGAGAGTCCAGTCCATAGTGGATCTAACATAATAGTGTGAGTCCAGTCCATAGTGGATCTAATATAATAGTGAGTGTCCAGTCCATAGTGGATCTAACATAATAGTGTGAGAGTCCAGTCCATAGTGGATCTAACATAATAGTGAGAGTCGAGTCCATAGTGGATCTAACATAATAGTGTGAGTCCAGTCCATAGTGGATTTAACATAATAGTGAGAGTCCAGTCCATAGTGGATCTAGCATAATAGTGAGAGTCCAGTCCATAGTGGATCTAACATAATAGCTAACATAATAGTGAGAGTCCAGTCCATAGTGGATCTAACATAATAGTGAGAGTCCAGTCCATAGTGGATCTATCATAATAGTGAGAGTCCAGTCCATAGTGGATCTAACATAATAGTGAGAGTCCAGTTCATAGAGGATCTAACATAATTGTGAGAGTCCAGTCCATAGTGGATCTAACATAATATTGTGAGAGTCCAGTCCATAGTGGATCTAACATAATAGTGAGAGTCCAGTCCATAGTGGATCTAACATAATAGTGAGAGTCCAGTCCATAGTGGATCTAATATAATAGTGAGAGTCCAGTCCATAGTGGATCTAACATAATATTGTGAGAGTCCAGTCCATAGTGGATCCAACATAATTGTGAGAGTCCAGTCCATAGTGGATCTAACATAATATTGTGAGAGTCCAGTCCATAGTGGATCTAACATAATAGTGAGAGTCCAGTCCATAGTGGATCTAACATACGGTAATAGTGTGAGTCCAGTCCATAGTGGATCTAATATAATAGTGAGTGTCCAGTCCATAGTGGATCTAACATAATAGTGTGAGAGTCCAGTCCATAGTGGATCTAACATAATAGTGAGAGTCCAGTCCATAGTGGATCTAACATAATAGTGAGAGTCCAGTCCATAGTGGATCTAATATAATAGTGAGAGTCCAGTCCATAGTGGATCTAACATAATATTGTGAGAGTCCAGTCCATAGTGGATCCAACATAATTGTGAGAGTCCAGTCCATAGTGGATCTAACATAATATTGTGAGAGTCCAGTCCATAGTGGATCTAACATAATAGTGAGAGTCCAGTCCATAGTGGATCTAACATACGGTAATAGTGTGAGTCCAGTCCATAGTGGATCTAATATAATAGTGAGTGTCCAGTCCATAGTGGATCTAACATAATAGTGTGAGAGTCCAGTCCATAGTGGATCTAACATAATAGTGAGAGTCCAGTCCATAGTGGGGCCAGCAGGAGATCATCTTGAGTGGAGACAGGTCGCAGAAAAGAAATGGCAGATCAACTGGTCTAAAAGGGGGTCTATTTAAAGGCTAGAGTATACAAATGAGTTTTAAGATGGGACTTAAATGCTTCTACTGAGGTAGCATCTCTAATTGTTACCGGGAGGGCATTCCATATTACTGGAGCCCCAATAGAAAACGCTCTATAGCCCGCAGACTTTTTTTAGGCTCTGGGAATCACTAATAAGCCGGAGTTCTTAGAACGCAGATTTCTTGCCGGGACATATGGCACAATACAATCGGCAAGATAGGCTGGAGCTACACCGTGTAGTATTTTATACGTAAGTAGTAAAACCTTAAAGTCACATCTTAAGTGCACAGGAAGCCAGTGCAGGTGAGCCAGTATAGGTATATATATATATATATATGTATAAGTGTATATAAAGGTATAAACAGTATAGGCGTAATATGATCAAACTTTCTTGTTCTTGTCAAAAGTCTAGCAGCCGCATTTTGTACCATTTTGTATGAAAAAACTGATTTAAAAACATGCCAGAAATAATTAATTTGTTATATGAGCTTCCCAGACACAACTGTTTTGCTCAAAAAGCACTGACACAGCAAATGTACACAATCTGGAAGGATGTTTAGTCGCAGTGGTAATATTGTTAGCTGCCTCACTGAATCCTGCACGTGACAGCTTGGTTTTCCTGCCTTCAATTTTAAAGGGAACAGGAATCTTCTAAAAATGTTGAACTAAAAAAAAACACTATGAAAGGTGAATTATTTTCAAGTTGCGGCTGAGGTTCAAAGTGTCTTCTTAAACCGGGGACTTTATTTTATATTGTGTTATTTTTGGGGTTTTTTTATGAGCTGAAGGTTTGTCTTAAAGAAGATTGAAGATTATACTTTACTATTCTTATGTTATTTTTAAGGATTTTTAATAATTTTATGTGCGTCTATCTATGCATGCAACTTTAACACTACTTGTCAGGTTCTAACACTGATGACATCTAATATTCAGACAAGAAGCAAGGAATCATGCAGAGACAGAGTTCATTTTAACTCATGAGGAGACACGTGTTTTGGGCTGTATTCTAGTTACAGATCCAAACTACGTTCTAAAAGTCCTGCCCGCGTGTCTCCTCTATTTATTAGGAAGGTCCCTGTTACATCACTGTCGCTGAGGGAAGTGGGTAATCTCGACAACTCCAGTTAGACACAATATATGATTATACAAAAATGCAAATATGTTGACACTGGTGCCATCGGCCAGTCTCTGCTTTGTCTGCGTCCCGGTACCCGATGTTCGGCCTTGGCAGTCAGCAGGCCGAGTCTGGACACAACACTGATAAAAAGGCTGGCAATCTTTTGGAAAAATACCACTTCAGCACAATTGACAATAATTTATAGCAACGGTCCTTAAAGGGGAACATTACCACAATTTCAGAAGGGTTAAAACCATTAAAAATCAGTTCCCAGTGGCTTATTTTATTTTTCGAAGTTTTTTTCAAAATTTTACCCATCACGCAATATCCCTAAAAAAAAGCTTCAAAGTGCCTGATTTTAACCATCGTTATATACACCGGGTCCATTTTCCTGTGACGTCACATAGTGATGCCAACACAAACAAACATGGCGCATAGAACAGCAAGCTATAGCGACATTAGCTCGGATTCAGACTCGGATTTCAGCGGCTTAAGCGATTCAACAGATTACGCATGTATTGAAACGGATGGTTGTAGTGTGGAGGCAGGTAGCGAAAACGAAATTGAAGAAGAAACTGAAGCTATTGAGCCATATCGGTTTGAACCGTATGCAAGCGAAACCGACGAAAACGACACGACAGCCAGCGACACGGGAGAAAGCGAGGACAAATTCGGCGATCGCCTTCTAACCAACGATTGGTATGTGTTTGTTTGGCATTAAAGGAAACTAACAACTATGAACTAGGTTTACAGCATATGAAATACATTTGGCAACAACATGCACTTTGAGAGTGCAGACAGCCCAATTTTCATCAATTAATATATTCTGTAGACATACCCTCATCCGCTCTCTTTTCCTGGGGGTCTGGCGGCAGATTTCTTTGACTTTATCGTTGGAAATGCATCTGCTTTGAGTGTCGCAGGATATCCACACATTCTTGCCATCTCTGTCGTAGCATAGCTTTCGTCGGTAAAGTGTGCGGAACAAACGTCCAATTTCTTGCCACTTTCGCATCTTTGGGCCACTGGTGCAACTTGAATCCGTCGTCTCTGTTCGTGTTGTTACACCCTCCGACAACACACCGACCAGGCATGATGTCTCCAAGGTACAGAAAACAGTCGAAAAAACGGAAAATAACAGAGCTGATTTGACTCGGTGTTTGAGAAAATGGCGGATTGCTTCCCAATGTGACGTCACGTTGTGACGTCATCGCTCCGAGAGCGAATATTAGAAAGGCGTTTAATTCGCCAAAATTCACCCATTTAGAGTTCGGAAATCGGTTAAAAAAATATATGGTCTTTTTTCTGCAACATCAAGGTATATATTGACGCTTACATAGGTCTGGTGATAATGTTCCCCTTTAATGGATTGCTGTGAATTATAACTAAAATCACTGTATTCAACATTAAAATCCATCTAATGATTTCTTCCCCCACCTGTACCTAAAGGAAATAAGGTGGGGTGGCTGGGTCCGAACTGGGTCCAGACTAACATGCATCGGGGTAAAGTCCGGACTTAAAAAAAAGCCGTGCAGTAGACCTTTAGGAGTTCATCCAAGGAGGACTTCGAATAAGGAACTATTATCCGCCATTGTGACGTCATCGCTCCGATAGCGAATAATAGAAAGGCGTTTAATTCGCCAAAATTCACCCATTTAGAGTTCGGAAATCGGTTAAAAAAATATATGGTCTTTTTTCTGCAACATCAAGGTATATATTGACGCTTACATAGGTCTGGTGATAATGTTCCCCTTTAAGGTTTATTGGCGATCTGTACTTCTCCCTACGTCCGTGTACACAGCGGTGTTTTAAAAAGTCATAAATGTCACTTTTTGAAACCGATACCGATAACTTTGAAACCAATACCGATAATTTCCGATATCACATTTTAAAGCATTTAGCGGCAGATAATATCCTCAGTCCGATATTATCGGACATCTCTAGTTGGAACTCATTATTCATATTTACTTTGTTTCTATTGAGAAATTTGCTTCAATATGTAAACTTTTCTATTTGAGATCAAACACTGTCCAAGAACCAATTAGGTTTGTCTAAGTCAAAATGTGTTTGTTTTGTTTGTGTCCTGCAGACGTCCAGCCGCTGGTTGGACTTCCTCATTCACAGGGTGTCAACTCCATTTTGAAGCAGGAGGATCCACAGCCCCCCCACTATAAAGAGGAAGAAGAAGAACTCTGGATCACTCCGGACGCAGAGTGTCTTCTAGGGCAGGAGGAGGCTGATCTCACCGAGTTTCCACTGACTGTTGTCTCTGTGAAGACTGAAGACCATGAAGACAAACCACCTGAGTCCTCACAGCTTCATCACAGTCCAAGTGGGGAGAACAGAGCTGTGGAACCTTCAAGAAGCAGCTCATCACAACACATGATGGCAGAAGCTGATGGAGACCACTGTGGAGGATCACAAGCAGACAAGCTCCTAGCTCCACTATCAGATAGTGAGGACACAACGTCACCCGTTAATGTAAATATGGAATCGCATACAAGAACACACACTGAAGAAAAACCCTTTGGTTGTTCAGTTTGCACAAAAGAGTTTATTAAAAGCTCTCATTTGACTCGACACATGCGGACACACACAGGAGAAAAACCTTTCAGTTGTTCAGTTTGCGATAAAAGATTCTCCATCAAAACTAACATGCAAATACACATGAGAACGCACACGGGAGAAAAACCTTTCATTTGCCCAAACTGCGGCAAAAGGTTTTCTCAAAACGGAGCGATGCTGTCACATATGAGGACACACACGGGTGAAAAACCTTTCAGTTGTTCAGTCTGTGGTAAGAGATTCTTTGACAAAAGTAAAATGCAAACACACATGAGAACACACACGGTAGAAAAGCCTTTCAGTTGTTCAGTTTGTGCTAAAGGCTTTGTGAGAAACTCTGATTTAACACAGCACATGCGAACACACACAGGAGAAAAACCTTTCAATTGCTTGAACTGCAGCAAAACGTTCTCTCAAAAGGGATCGTTGCTGTTACACATGAGTACACACTCAGGAGATAAACCTTTCAGTTGTTCAGTTTGCGGTAAAAGATTCTCCAACAAAAATAATATGCAAAAACACATGAAAACACACACAGGAGAAACCCCCTATAGTTGTTCCGTTTGTGCCAAAGGCTTTGTTAGAAACTTTAATTTGACTCAACACATGAGAAAACACACAGGAGAAAAACAATTCAGTTGTTCCGTTTGTGGTAAAAGTTTCTCTGACAAGCATAATATTCAGTCACACATGAGAACGCACACGGGGGAAAAACCTATCAGTTGCTCAGTGTGCGGTAAAAGATTCTCTGACAAACGGAATATCCAGAGACACATGAGAACGCACACAGGAGAAAAACCTTTCAGTTGTTCAGTGTGTGGCAAAAGTTTATCCAACAAACAGAACATGCAGAAACACATGGGAACACACACAGGAGAATAACATTTCCTTTTTGTTAGTTGAATGGACCTAATAGTCACAAAATAGTCATTACTGCAGGGCTTCTAAAAAGTCCGGACTTTGGTCCGGATAAGCCAGTCAGGATGGTTTGTTATGAATTACAAAACCCTATCAGGTACTTCAACATCAACAATCAATACCCTGGAAAGATCCTCGACCGATGCAGTCATCTCTTTACACTTCTAAAAAAGTTAACTGCGAAAGGGTGCCGAGCTGTCATCCTGGTGGATAAGCTTTTTTTGTAATGGTCAACTATATCGCGACGAGAAAGCTACGCCACTTTTATTCCTCTCTTAATACAGCATGTCATAGAACGCATGTAAACATAGCCATACCCACTGTGGAAATGTAAACTAAATGCTTACTGTTGTGTTCTCTTGTATCACTTCCTATTGTGTGTACCAACCCACCCCTCCTTTCTTCTTTTTTCTTTATTTGTCCTCCTTTTTCTATTCATCTATCTGTCATATTGCTCTGTCCTCCTCTGCATTTACCACAATTAAATTGCACACGCTCAAAATGTATTATATAAGCAAACACCCTTCACCCAAATACTCCCTAATTATATGCTTGTTAGAGATTTGTAGTACTTATACACATAGTGCACATTTGCGCACACACACACACATTTGGGTGGTGTTAGATCCAGGAGAAAAAAACATAACATTATTATTCATTTGAATAATATTCAAGTGGAAGAGTGAATTTTACACTCCATGTTTCCATTACTGACTTAGAGGGCAAATACGTAATTCTTTATTTTTCTCTGGCAGACTGCTAAAGTCGTCACGCGGGGGGGAAAAATATTTCCTATTCAGAAGGAGATATTATTAGAGCTGGATCTGGAGAACAAAATCAGACTTGTAGAAATAACCTGTGCTAACTGACAAGACAAACACAATTTAAGTAAATGAAGAAAACACTGTTGCAGCTACAGGGCGTCCACAACTCTCGCTGTTTAAAGGGGAACATTATCACAATTTCAAAAGGGTTAAAACCATTAAAAATCAGTTCCCAGTGGCTTATTTTATTTTTCGAAGTTTTTTTCAAAATTTTACCCATCACGCAATATCCCTAAAAAAAGCTTCAAAGTGCCTGATTTTAACCATCGTTATATACACCCGTCCATTTTTCTGTGACGTCACATAGTGATGCCAACACAAACAAACATGGCGGATAGAACAGCAAGCTATAGCGACATTAGCTCGGATTTCAGCGGCTTAAGCGATTCAACAGATTACGCATGTATTGAAACGGATGGTTGTAGTGTGGAGGCAGGTAGCGAAAACCAAATTGAAGAAGAAACTGAAGCTATTGAGCCATATCGGTTTGAACCGTATGCAAGCGAAACCGACGAAAACGACACGACAGCCAGCGACACGGGAGAAAGCGAGGACAAATTCGGCGATCGCCTTCTAACCAACGATTGGTATGTGTTTGTTTGGCATTAAAGGAAACTTAACAACTATGAACTAGGTTTACAGCATATGAAATACATTTGGCAACAACATGCACTTTGAGAGTGCAGACAGCCCAATTTTCATCAATTAATATATTCTGTAGACATACCCTCATCCGCGCTCTTTTCCTGAAAGCTGATCTGTCCAGTTTTGGAGTTGATGTCAGCAGGCCAGGGAAGCTAGGGTCGATATTCTTCTCTTGATCATCTTCGGTGCAATAAGGGACGGTGTGAGCCAAGACATCCAGGGGGTTTAGCTCGCTCGTCTGCGGGAACAAACTGCCGCCATTGCTTGCCATGCTACCGAGGTCCTTTGTCCCTGAACTCACACACTTTGGCAGATTCAATGGGGGTCTGGCGGCATCTGCTTTGAGTGTCGCAGGATATCCACACATTCTTGCCATCTCTGTCGTAGCATAGCTTTCGTCGGTAAAGTGTGCGGAACAGACGTCCAATTTCTTGCCACTTTCGCATCTTTGGGCCACTGGTGCAACTTGAATCCGTCCCTGTTCGTGTTGTTACACCCTCCGACAACACACCGACGAGGCATGATGTCTCCAAGGTACGGAAAAAACGGAAAATAACAGCTGATTTGACTCAGTGTTTGAGAAAATGGCGGATTGCTTCCCGATGTGACGTCACGTTGTGACGTCATCGCTCCGAGAGCAAATAATAGAAAGGCGTTTAATTCGCCAAAATTCACCCATTTAGAGTTCGGAAATCGGTTAAAAAAAATATGGTCTTTTTTCTGCAACATCAAGGTATATATTGACGCTTACATAGGTCTGGTGATAATGTTCCCCTTTAAGTAAATGAAGAAAACGCTGTAGCAGCTACAGGGCGTCCAAAGCTGTCATTTAATAACAGCAGTGCGGTCTTTAACGCACGCCGAGGACTCCTCGGGAGAAAATGAGTTGATGCCGCCTGTGGAGCTCTGTGCGCAGACACAACGGCCTGTGGCGTTGGCGGTTGCCTCTTCGCGGGGCTAAAGTCCTAGATTTGATACGCAACAGCAGCCTGCTTTTTTAAAATGGATTAATTGTGCAGCGTAGCATAACCCTCACTCTACATGTCAAAATATCCCAGACAAAACGAGCATCTTGCCGGGTCATACTCGCACCGTTGTCAGGTCGGCTTTAGTCGGTCCCGATCCATCTGCGGTCCCCTCCAAGGTTTCTCATTGTCATCCCATTGGGTTGAGTTTTTTTCTTGCCCTGATGTGGGATCTGAGCCGAGGATGTCGTTGTGGCTTGTGCAGCCCTTTGAGACACTCGTGATTTAGAGCTATATAAGTAAACTTTGATTGTCTGTAGCGACAGATATGCTGGCAGAACTTGCTGCCGATGAAAGGCGGCTTCGAGCCCTCGCCGTGACACGAATAACACAAAATTGCCATGAGGGCTGTTTTTTTCTTTTTCTTTAAAACTTGTCGTTCCAAAAAATAGAGATTCAAGTGTTGGAAGTAAAAATAGTTTACATTTATATATTACTTTTTTTTAATTTTTTTTTTATAAACATTTGTTTGTTACTGTCATTGTTCAAAAAAATAATGATTTGAAAAACAATGTTGTTATGAATTCGTTACTTATTTTACTTCACATCAAATAATCCATTTTGAAAAAAGTTGCGGGGGAAATATTGCATATTTTGTGTTTCTGCCATAAAACAATTGTATATCAATCAATCAATGTTTATTTGTATAGCCCTAAATCACAAGTGTCTCAAAGGGCTGCACAAGCCACAACGACATCCTCGGTACAAAGCCCACATACGGGCAAGGAAAAACTCACCCCAGTGGGACGTCGATGCGAATGACTATGAGAAACCTTGGAGAGGACCGCATATGTGGGTAAACGCCCCCCCCCCCCCCCCCCTTCTAGGGGAGACCGAAAGCAATGGATGTCGAGTGGGTCTGACATAATATTGTGAGAGTCCAGTCCATAGTGGATCCAACATAATAGTAAGAGTCCAGTCCATATATGACTTACTTTTAACACTTTATTGACTGAGATCCTTTGGGGTCCCGGGAACTTTAACATTCACCAAAATGAAGCGAAACCCTATTACAGGGGTGTCAAACTCAAATACAGAGTGGGCCAAAATGTAAAAGCCGCGGGCCAACGTTGAACAAATTAACCTTTTAATAGGGACCCAAACAAGTTTTGCATTGAATATTGAACAAGCAAGGCTTATATAACTTTATAGTGACATGCAAAATCGAGTTTCAAATAATAATAATAATAATAATTAAAAAATATCAATGGCATATTAAATACAATTTAAATAAAAATGTAATGCCTCTTTTCTATTTGCAGTCTTCTGAGGTAAATATCAACATTAACTTTTTCCACAGGCTAATAAATTAAAAAATAAAATAACAATGAATAAACCAACCATTCAGGACTTTAAACTGCTCAGTTTGCAACACACTGATCTAATCTGATGTGCCCAAGCCAGATACCTGCCATCTTTTCTTGGATGCTAGTTCATTAATGTCGGGGCTCAGGCTTTGAGCTGAGGCAACCTTCATTATCGAACGAAGGTGTTCATCAGTCATTATACCTCGTAGTCCAGTCTTGGGGGCGTGCTTTAAAGGCACTGCATTTATTGTCCTCTACGATCTGTCGTCACGTCTGCTTTTCATCCCTTTCAATACCCAGAATCCCATGCAGCCCTAACTCTTCCGGGCTGCAATATACACCCCCGCTACCAGCAACACCCCCCACCCCCCCTCTGTGTGTCGGTTGAGGCGAGCGGGGTTTGGTGGTAGCGGGGGTGTATATTGCAGCCCGGAAGAGTTAGGGCTGCATGGGATTCTGGGTATTTGTTTTGTTGTGTTTATGTTGTGTTGCTGTGCGGATGTTCTCCCAAAATGTGTTTGTCATTCTTGTTTGGTGTGGATTCACAGTGTGGCGCATATTTCTAACAGTGTTAACGTTATTTATACAGGCACCTTCAGTGTAACTTGTATTGCTGTTGGCCAAGTATGAAATGCGTTCACGTGTGTGCGTGCAGAAGCCGCACAGATTATGTGATTGGGCCAGCATTTGCTGGACTGGGTGAAAAGCGGACGTGACGATTTTTGGGAGGGGCACTGAAATTTGGGAGTCTCCCAGGAGGGTTGACAAGTATGAGAATTAGTGGTGAATTAGTGGTACCGCCGCGGAATATAATCGGCGGGCCAGCTCTAGTGTTAATTTCATATCGCCTCAAGGGCCAAGTGAAATTACACGGCGGGCCAAATTTGGCCCGCGGGCCAGAGTTTGACACCCATGCCCTATTAGTTACAATAAATATTGTGTTGTTTAAAAATGAAAAATGTCAAAATGGTCCCCGCATGCATTGATTTTTTTAGTGTGTGGCCCTTACTGGAAAAAGTTTGGACACCCCTGATTAAAACCATCTTTGTAACCTCTTTATTTTTAGTGCTGTAGAGTTTTCTGACTCCAGTAGAGCACAATGTTGCTCATGGAACAATAAAAGTGTTTTCTACTAGTTGATATTAGTCTTATGGCAGATGGCTCCCTTGTATTAGTCGTGTACATGTTGTGCTCATAGGCTCAGGAAGGTTCCAAAACCAACCACTGGTGGAGAGGGGGCTATGCCTCCACCAAATCGAACAGGTCTTGCTCTATTTTCCCTCTCTCCATATTCTGCTTTTTAATATGCTGCATTTTGCCTGTGTAACCACTTTTTTTTGTTCTTATCCTAAACCTAAACTTCATCTTGGATTGGAATTTAGGACCTCCAGCACTCAGAATATTCTTGTCCTGTGAAAAACTGTGCCATTTTTAAAACGTAAGACTTAGCCTTGCAAGTGAGGTGAAAGTGACTTTGAGGCTGTAAATGTGGAAATTGAAGACAGGCAATTTTGACATAAATGGAGTGCTTACCCAAATAAACCAGAAAAAAACGTCCCTGGCCAGCTGGACCAAACGGACAACTGTCCATCGAGTGAGTCACTTTAATATTGATCATGTTACACGCAGCACGTCATGCCTGTTATTACGCTGTCTGGCTAGCTGTGTACAAACAAAACATGAAATACTACTTTACAGATACTGTAATATGATTGTTCATGTTTTTCACTCAGAACAGATCGGTGTCGTATCGCAGTGTTGCGCAATAAAAAAAATTTAAAAAACGCGGTTCGTGTCGAAGGAGAAGCCAGCTTATCTCTCGCTGAGTTAGCTTTTACGTCTAATACCGAAGCACGCCGATGTGTTAGTACACTAGAAAAATAGTCCCTCAGTGTTTGCTCTTACAACAACAATGTTGCTGCAGTTTGGTTATTATACAGGTTAAGGAATGTAAATGAAGTATTGTTGCATTTTAAAATGATTTAGAGGTAGAATTGTTTGCTCACATTAGCTGCATTGCTAGCCATCTAGAACGAGATTATTTTTACATGTTAGAATGCAAAAAAAAAAACCTTTTGTCTTCTCGTCTCTCTTAATGATTGTGAACGACGAGTCATACCAAAGACTATAAAAATGGGAGCCATTACCTCCCTGCTTGGCACTCAGCATCAAGGGTTGGAATTGGGGGTTAAACCACCAAAAATGATTCCCGGGCGCGGCCACCGCTGCTGCTCACTACTCCCCTCACCTCCCAGGGGGTGATCAAGGGTGATGGGTCAAATGCAGAGAATAATTTCGCCACACCTAGTGGGTACTTTAAACTTTTAATAGGCAACGTTCCAAAAAAAAAGTGCAGTTCCCCTTTAAGAGTGGAGGGATGTTGTGTGGTAGATTTGAGGGTATGTTGCAGTTATGAGACACTAGATGGCAGTGTTGTCTACGCTATGGAACATTACGCAGAGAATATTCGTGAAGGGGCCCTGTGATGAGGGCGACTTGTCCAGGGTGTACCCCGCCTAACGCCCGAATGCAGCAGAGATAGGCTCCAAAAACCCCAAAAGGGACAAGCGGTAGAAAATGGATGGATGGAGGGATAGTCGGGAAGGTATTAAAGTTCTTAGACGGACCAAAAAGGAATTTTACTTTTGCAACCTCATTATACTATTGGCTAAGTTTTATATTCATAAATGTAAGTTTCTCAATACCCGACCTGTTTTTTGTGCCTTTAAAAAAGAATTAAACTCTACGTTAAAGCACTCTCTACCCCTAACAACCAAAAAGCTGTGAAAACTATGATGCTGTGTTCCAAATTTAAATTATTTACTGAATTTGTGTGAGCCTATGGCTTTGCACTTTTATATTTATATTTATATATATATATATATATATATATATATATATATATATATATATATATATATATATATATATATATATATATATATATATATGTGTATATGTATATATGTATATATATATATGTGTATATGTATATATATATATATATATATATATATATATATATGTGTATATATATATATATGTGTGTATATATATTATATATGTATATGTATATATATATGTATATGTATATATGTGTATATATACATATGTATATGTATATATATATATATATATGTATAATTTATATATATGTACATACATATATATATGTATATGTATATATATATATACATATATATATGTATACGTATATACTATATATATATATATATATATACATATATATACTGTATATATGTTTTATATATATATATATACATATATATACTGTATATATGTTATATATATATACATATATATACTGTATATATGTTTTATATATATATATATACATATATATACTGTATATATGTTATATATATATATATATATATATATATATATATATATTGTATATATGTTGTGTATATATATATATATATACTGTATATATGTTATATATATATATATATATATATATATATATATATATATATATATATATATATATATATATTGCATTCTATTTTAGTTATTTTATTGAGTTTGCAACCCCCTGGCGCTGATTTGTACTGTTTTTGTACTTATTTTGATTATTATTATTCATCGATTGTTTGTAAATGTTGCAGTTTATAAATAAGGGTTCATAAAATAAAATAAAAAAATAAAAAATGTATTATACGGACGCACTGGAACTGTCAGGTTGCTGGTTTCTCTCGCGAGATCTGACAAAACTGCGCGTGAACAAAACAGGACGAGGAAGAACCAAAATGGCGTTTAGTGGAGAAGACGTTTTTGTGGTTATTATAGTACTGTGTTCTCCTTAATTAGTGGGTACGTGTACTCTTTTATGTCGTTTAATAGAGTTAACATATTTAATAGTTGTTTGTATTCGGATACATTAGTCTGAGCGCACGCTTCTCCTCCTAGCTTAGCTTGCTAGTTAGCTTAGCGTGTTAGCCGCTAACAAAGAGAGGCGGAAGTGATGAAAACACATCGCTAAGCAGAGATCAAGTGTGAGTGTAAAGTGTTGTGATTGTGTGAAAATGTGCGAAAGAACGACAGCAGAGTACGAGGAGGAACTTTGTCCAACAAAAGAGGAGAAGGAGCGACAACATCAACTACTGGACGCTGTTTTCAAGAAACATCAAGTTGTGTTACACAGAACAGGTTTGTTTACTTCTTACTCTCACATCTTTACTAACGTCATATTTATTTATTAACACTATTCTTAAATAGATTGTCTATAGGAAGGCGAATTGCCTTTTGGGGACGAAAACGAGACAGTTTGAGACGCACAATATTTATGAGGTTGATGTTCCTCTCAGTGTGTAACAATGTGTATCAACATGTTTACACAAAACTCACACAGTCACCAAATATATTCTATTTAATAATCAATATATAGTGTCATGGCTAATTTCACTTCCTGATTCTGACCTACATGCATCAATAAGTTTTTTAACATTTATTGTCAATCATCTTTCAATAAGCAAAGTAGTCAACAGTTGATTTATGAAAAGAACATAAAGGTGACTGACTTTCCTTCAGCGTGTTGTAGATCAGAGGTTCTTAACTTTTTTTTACTTTAAGGCCCAACTTTTCCACTACCTACTCAGTGGCCTAGTGGTTAGAGTGTCCGCCCTGAGATCGGTAGGTTGTGAGTTCAAACCCCGGCCGAGTCATACCAAAGACTATAAAAATGGGACCCATTACCTCCCTGCTTGGCACTCAGCATCAAGGGTTGGAATTGGGGGTTAAATCACCAAAAATGATTCCCGGGTGCGGCCACCGCTGCTGCTCACTGCTCCCCTCACCTCCCAGGGGGTGATCAAGGGTGATGGGTCAAATGCAGAGAATAATTTCGCCACACCTAGTGTGTGTGTGACAATCATTGGTACTTTAACTTTTAACTTTAACTTTACAGAGGGGCCCACTCAGATATCAACACTGAATTAGTGATCTAACTCTTTAAAAAAAATCGTATTCAGTAATTATATCTAACCTACTTACGGTTTAACAGGATAACCCTTGTCGAATGAAACCATGTGTTAATCACATCAAGGCTTAGGTCAGGCTGATTAGAAGAAGAAAAAAATATACTAATCACATATACTCACACTATTCTCACATGTATGCACCCTCCTGGCATTCTCTCCATGAGCTTAAAGAGGTAGTCACCTGAAATGGTTTTCACTTCACAGGTGTGCTTGTAGCTCATCGAGAGAATGCCAAGAGTGTGCAAAGCCGTAATTAGAGCAAATAGTGGCTATTTTGAAGAAACTAGCATATAAAACATGTTTTCAGTTATTTCCCCTTTTTTGTTGTTAAGTACATAACTCCACATGTGTTCATTCATAGTTTTGATGCCTTCAGTGACAATCTACAATGTAAATAGTCATGAAAATGAAAAAAACAACTATTGAATGAGAAGGTGTTTTCAAACTTTTGGCCTGTACTGTACGTTCTACGTATTCCCATCACACTCTACAAAAATGTTTATTTAATGGACTACATGATATTTACCATGTCTGATAGTGATGGGTTGATGAGGCGTCATGAAGCGTTTCGACACATTGAAAAACTGTATTGATACTGTGTCGAAACTGTGTCACTAAATACTGACATCTGCTGGACATTAAAAATCCCTACAGGCAACCTATGGACCGACTCAACTGACACTGTTTTTATGACCTAGTATATACAATAATATAAACCAAGTCATTGTATTTCATTTAGGATTATTTCATAACTTCATTTAAATAAAAATATATTTTTTATCTTTTTTAGATACAGTCAATAAATAATGTGAACATGTATCATAACATGGAAATCTAAGAGAACGTGTTGTGAATGAGGATGCTTGTGGACCTGGAAATTATTTTATTTTTTTTTACACATTTTTATTTAAAAAAACAGTTTTTCCAATGTATTCAATTTTAGACGCTTTCTCTTCTTAGTTATTATTTCTCCGGCTGTAGAAAAGAGCCGCTCACAGGGCACAGAGGAGGAGGGAGTGCAACACAGTTCGCGTATCGGTCATGTGACCAAAACAGCTCATGATCGGTCACGTGACTTTCTAAAAGCGGTACGCGCACCGACACAGGGTTTTGCTCTATGAGCTCGACGCATGCGCCGATGCATCGGTGTTGCCGGACCCATCACTAATGTCTGAGTTAAAATGGGCTGGTTTTGTTTTTGTCCTTCAGACCCCCAGCAGCTGACTGGACGTCCGGAACGTCCCACTCAGCCGCTGGGGAGAAGCTGCACTTTGAGGCAGGAGGATCCACAGCGCCCCCATTTTAAAGAGGAAGACGAGGAACCAACCGCACTTATCAAGGAGGAACAGGAGGAGCCACAGTCCCCCCACATTAAAGAGGAAGAGGAGGAAGTGTGGATCACTCAGGGTGGAGAGTGTCTTCTAGGGCAGGAGGAGGCTGATCTCAGCAAGTTTCCACTGACTGTTGTCTCTGTGAAGACTGAAGACCATGAAGACAAACCACCTGAGTCCTCACAGCTTCATCACAGTCCAAGTAAGCACAACATCCACATATCATCTAATACAGTGGTCCCCAACCACCGGGCCGCGGCCCAGTACCGGTCCGTGGATCGATTGGTACCGAGCCGCACAAGAAATTTAAAAAATAAATAAAAACATTTATTTATTTATTTTTTTTTTTAAATGTAATCAATATAAAAAACACAAGATACACTTACAATTAGTGCACCAACCCAAACACTCCCCCCCCGGTCCAAGGGACAAATTTTCAAGCGGTCCGCAGTTACAAAAAGGTTGGGGACCACTGATCTAATACATCCAGGGTGGAGATATACTTGATTGCTGGGTTATTAGTCAGGCTGGGCAGTATACCGGTATTAGAATTGAATAGAAAGTACTTTATTGATCCCTGGGGGAAATTCAGCACCACAGTTCGCTCACAATAGACAAGAATAATAATAAATAATATAATATATATAATATATTATATATATAATATATAAATAATATAAATATATTCTACATATACTCTACATTTAAAGGTCTACTGAAACCCACTACTACCGACCACGCAGTCTGATAGTTTATATATCAATGATGAAATCTTAACATTGCAACACATGCCAATACAGCCGGGTTAGCTTACTAAAGTGCAATTTTAAATTTCGCGCAAAATATCCTGCTGAAAACGTCTCGGTATGATGACGTCAACGCGTGACGTCACAGATTGTAGAGGACATTTTGGGACAGCATGGTGGCCAGCTATTAAGTCGTCTGTTTTCATCGCAAAATTCCACAGTATTCTGGACGTCTGTGTTGGTGAATCTTTTGTAATTTGTTCAATGAACAATAGAGACAGCAAAGAAGAAAGCTGTAGGTGGGAAGCGGTGTATTGCGGCAGGTGTTGTGCCGGATAACGCACCCCCGCCGTAGAATGCACCCCCTGACTGTTGTGCCGGATAACACAGCCGGTGTTTCATTGTTTACATTCCCGGAAGATGACAGTCAAGCTTTACCATTGGCCTGTGGAGAACTGGGACAACAGAGACTCTTACCAGGAGGACTTTGAGTTGGATACGCAGACACAGTACTGTGAGTACGCTTCCAAACATTTGTTCGCTTGCCCGTACGTGCGTGCCGCTATATGTGCATGTCACGTACGTAACTTTGGGGAATTTGGGGAAATATATGTGCTGTATGAACTTTGGGGAGGTGAACGGTACTTTGGGCTGTGGGATTGAGTGTGTTGTGCAGGTGTTTGAGTTGTATTGGCGGGTTATATGGACGGGAGGGGGGAGGTGTTTGTTATGCGGGATTAATTTGTGGCATATTAAATATAAGCCTGGTTGTGTTGTGGCTAATAGAGTATATATATGTCTTGTGTTTGTCCTCTTGTTGATACTTTACTATTCTTATGTTATTTTCAAGGATTTTAAATATTTTAAATATATAAATGTATATATATATATATATATATATATATATATATATATATATATATATATATATATATATATATATATATATGCAACTTTAACATTTCCAGAAAAGGACGTTTTGACAACTTGACACGCACATTTGGGTTGGACTTTGTCTAAATTCACTTTCTGGGAAAAAAAATATCGTGATACATATCGTATATCAATATTCAGCCGAAATATATAAAGATATGATTTTTGGTCCGTATTGCTCTTTGTTCCGTATTGCTCAGCCCTAGTTGTGACCTGTCGGCCTCTCCCCCCTTACCTGACGTGGTCAAATGAAGGTAGACAGGGTTTCCCCCTACCTGTAATTGATTGAATAGTTTGTGGTCGGAGGACATCCTTGGCCTGTTGCTTCCTAGAGTTAATCAACACAAGTCTTGGTTAAAAAAAAGAGCCTTCAGATTTGCTGCTCCGTGGTCCTGGACTGAAATACAAAAGAGTCTGAGGCTACCCGAACTGATCACTTTGGGAGAATTTCAGTCCATTTTGAATGATCGGGAAACGGTTTCTATTGGGCCCTGTACTTGTTTTTAAAGGGGAACATTATCACAATTTCAGAAGGGTTAAAACCATTAAAAATCAGTTCCCAGTGGCTTATTTTATTTTTCGAAGTTTTTTTATTTTATTTTACCCATCACGCAATATCCCTAAAAAAAGCTTCAAAGTGCCTGATTTTAACCATCGTTATATACACCCGTCCATTTTCCTGTGACGTCACATAGTGATGCCAACACAAACAAACATGGTGCATAGAACAGCAAGCTATAGCGACATTAGCTCGGATTCAGACTCGGATTTCAGCGGCTTAAGCGATTCAACAGATTACGCATGTATTGAAACGGATGGTTGTAGTGTGGAGGCAGGTAGCGAAAACGAAATTGAAGAAGAAACTGAAGCTATTGAGCCATATCGGTTTGAACCGTATGCAAGCGAAACCGCCGAAAACGACACGACAGCCAGCGACACGGGAGAAAGCGAGGACGAATTCGGCGATCGCCTTCTAACCAACGATTGGTATGTGTTTGTTTGGCATTAAAGGAAACTAACAACTATGAACTAGGTTTACAGCATATGAAATACATTTGGCAACAACATGCACTTTGAGAGTGCAGACAGCCCTATTTTCATCAATTAATATATTCTGTAGACATACCCTCTTGTCAGCAGGCCAGGGAAGCTAGGGTCGATATTCTTCTCTTGATCATCTTCGGGACGGTGTGAGCCAAGACATCCAGGGGGGTTTAGCTCGCTCGTCTGCGGGAACAAACTGCCGCCATTGCTTGCCGTGCTACCGAGGTCCTTTGTCCCTGAATTGCTCACACACTCCGGCAGATTCAATGGGGGTCTGGCGGCAGATTTCTTTGACTTTATCGTTGGAAATGCATCTGCTTTGAGTGTCGCAGGATATCCACACATTCTTGCCATCTCTGTCGTAGCATAGCTTTCGTCGGTAAAGTGTGCGGAACAAACGTCCAATTTCTTGCCACTTTCGCATCTTTGGGCCACTGGTGCAACTTGAATCCGTCCCTGTTGGTGTTGTTACAACCTCCGACAACACACCGACGAGGCATGATGTCTCCAAGGTACGGAAAACAGTCGAAAAAAACGGAAAATAACAGAGCTGATTTGACTCGGTGTTTGAGAAAATGGCGGATTGCTTCCCGATGTGACGTCACAACGTGACGTCATCGCTCCGAGAGCGAATATTAGAAAGGCGTTTAATTCGCTAAAATTCACCCATTTAGAGTTCGGAAATCGGTTAAAAAAATATATGGTCTTTTTTCTGCAACATCAAGGTATATATTGACGCTTACATAGGTCTGGTGATAATGTTCCCCTTTAAATTGGTTTTACTGAAACACTTTCTAACTATATATAGTGTGTGATTGCCCCTGTTTTTGTTGTTGTCGATATGATGATCTGTTGCCCGGATCATGTTTGGTTTTAGTTTAAGACTCCCTTAGTTCTGTTTCAGCACCCCTGGGTTTGTGTTTCTTGGTTGTCATGGGTGCTGATTATTTTCACCTGCCTCTGAATAGTGTTCGGGACGCTCAACTGCTCCCGGGCACTAATCAGAAAGCTATTTATTCCTGCCTGTCTTGTTTGCTGTAAGCAACAAGTTAGGTTTGTGTATATCTTGCTTCTGGTGCCTTTTCCTGATTATCTTTTCGTTCCTGTGCTAAGTTTCACCTTAGCTCCCCATGCTATCGGCACGCTTGTTTGTATTCTTGTATTTTTTTATTGATTTATGAGAATGAATCATCGTCTTACCTGCACTTTGCCTCCGGAGTTCCTGCTGCATCTTAGGAGAACGATCCGTGCAGTAAAATGCGACCCAAGCGTAATTGTTAAATGTATTCATGACACCTGTTTTTACTGCCCTCCTGGCCATGTCACTTTTGCAAAATAGATTTTAATCTACCGTAAATTAGTTTTTTACCTGATAAAATAATGAATGGAATTTACAGATCTATCTTCTAGACATTATTTTTGCTGCCTTTGAAAACAAGACATTTTGAGAGGCAGAGTTGTTAGATGCAAACGACCTTTGTCCTCATCCTTGCAGCCATGTTTTTGTATTTATTTATTTTTTTAACTTTACTTGCTTTTATTTGGCACCATCGGCCCTTATGGACACCAGTGACTTTTACCAGAACACAACATCCTGGATCAGACTTGGGCTAAATACGGCCCGCGGGCCACATGCGGCCCATTAAGATTTTCAATCCGGCCCGCCGGACGTTCTACATAACTATTTTAGACCTTTAACATCAAAACTGTAGCCGCCATTATGACGTGCAGTGCTGTTTTTAAATGACCGTAGGTCTTGAACTATAGAAAGTATTTCAATGGGTGAAATCTGCGCTTTGGCGTGTTGTACAAGTTATTACGGTAATCTACGTCACAGCAGCTCAGACCAGGAACAAAGCAGAGTGGGCGGGGTTTGTTTTCAGAGCAGCCAACCCCAAACGCATGTGTCAGGAACAGATGCGGAAGCAGATTTTTACAACAAAGTTCTGCGTAAAAGCGATGATATATCATATTGTAGGTGTTTATTACCTTTTGCTTTCGTATTTTGCTGTTTGTTTTGTTTTGCTTGATTGTAAAAGATGTCTATGGAGGAGCTGCTCTGAGATGTAAAAGAGGAGCGACGTTCATATGTTGTTAATATTCAGTGTTTTATTGTTCATAGTTAATATTGTAAATCCCACTTTCTTTATTTTAAATGTACATTTCGGATGTGCCATTCAGTAAAAAAAATGTAAAATTTAATTCCATTTTTTTGAGGTGATCTGTCATAAGTTTTTTAGAATTATATCGGACATTGTGACTTTTGGTATTAGTGTTCCCGAAAAAAAGGGACCCAAACACACAAAATCAACTTTTGCCTTGAAAATCAACTTTTACTTTGAAAATCCGTTTTTGCCTTGAAAATCAACTTTTACCTTGAAAATCAGTTTTTGCCTTGAAAATCAACTTTTACCTTGAAAATCAGTTTTTGCCTTGAAAATCAGTTTTTACCTTTAAAATCAGTTTTTGCCTTTTAAATCAACTTTTACCTTGAAAATCAGTTTTTGCCTTGAAAATCAACTTTTAACTTGACAATCAACCTTTACCTTGAAAATCAGTTTTTACCTTGAAAATCAGTTTTGCCTTGAAAATCCGTTTTTGCCTTAAAAATCAACTTTTACCTTGAAAGTCTGTTTTTGCCTTAAATCAACTTTTGCCTTGAAAATAAACTTTTACCTTGAAAATCAACTTTTACTTTTACGGCGTGGCGAAGTTGGTAGAGTGGCCGTGCCAGCAATCGGAGGGTTGCTGGTTACTGGGGTTCAATCCCCACCTTCTACCATCCTAGTCACGTCCGTTGTGTCCTTGGGCAAGACACTTCACCCCTTGCTCCTGATGGCTGCTGGTTAGCGCCTTGCATGGCAGCTCCCGCCATCAGTGTGTGAGTGTGTGTGTGAATGGGTGAATGTGGAAAAATCAGTTTTTACCCTGAAAATCAGTTTTTGCCTTGAAAATCAGTTTTTACCTTTAAAATCAGTTTTTGCCTTGAAAATTAGTTTTTGCCTTGAAAATCAACTTTTACCTTGACAATCAGTTTTTGCCTTGAAAATCAACGACAATCAACTTTTACCTTGAAAATCAGTTTTTGCCTTGAAAATCAACTTTTACCTTGACAATCAGTTTTTGCCTTGAAAATCAACAACAATCAACTTTTACCTTGAAAATCAGTTTTTGCCTTGAAAATCAACTTTTACCTTGACAATCAGTTTTTGCCTTGAAAATCAACTTTTACCTTGACAATCAGTTTTTGCCTTGAAAATCAACGCCAATCAACTTTTACCTTGAAAATCAGTTTTTGCCTTGAAAATCAGTTTTTGCCTTGAAAATCAGTTTTTGCCTTGAAAATCAACTTTTACCTTGAAAATCAGTTATTGCCTTGAAAATCAACTTTTACCTTGAAAATCAACTTTTACCTTGAAAATCAGTTTTTGCCTTGAAAATCAGTTTTTGCCTTGAAAATCAACTTTCACCTTGAAAATCCGTTTTTGCCTTGAAAATCAACTTTTACATTGAAAATAATTTTTTGCCTTGAAAATCAGTTTTTGCCTTGAAAATCAACTTTTACCTTGAAAATCAACTTTTACCTTGAAAATCAGTTTTTGCCTTGAAAATCAACTTTTACCGTATTTTCCGCACCATAAGCCGCCCTGGGTTATAAGCCGCGCCTTCAATGAACGGCATATTTCAAAACTTTGTCCACCTATAAGCCGCCCCGTGTTATAAGCCGCATCTAACTGCGCTAAAGGGAATGTCAAAAAAACAGTCAGATAGGTCAGTCAAACTTTAATAATATATTAAAAACCAGCCTTCTAACAACTCTGTTCACTCCCAAAATGTACGGTAATGTGCAAATGTGCAATCACAAACATAGTAAAATTCAAAATAGTGCAGAGCAATAACATCAATAACTTAATGTTGCTCGAACGTTAATGTCACAACACACAAAATAAACATAACGCTCACTTTCTGAAGTTATTCTTCATTCATAAATCCCTCGAATTCTTCTCCTTCGGTGTCCGAATTAAAAAGTTGGGCGAATACGGGATCCAAAATGGCCGGCTCCGTCTCGTCGAAGTCATTGCCTTCCGGAAAGCTCGGACCACAGTTGTGACCGAAATATCCGCCCAGGCATTTATGATCCACTGGCAGATGTTGGCGTATGTCGTCCGGCGCTGTCTCCCTGTCTTAGTGAAGGTGTGTTCGCCTTCGGTCATCCATTGTTCCCACGCCGTTCGCAGTCGTGCTTTAAATGCCCTGTTGACACCAATATCGAGCGGTTGGAGTTCTTTGGTTAATCCACCCGGAATGACGGCGAGTGTTGTATTTGTGTGCTTCACTTGTTTTTTGACACCATCTGTGATGTGGGCGCGCATGGAGTCGTATATCAACATGGAACACACAAAGGAAATGAAACGTAATACCCGCGCGCTTCTTCTTCTACGGGGGCGGGTGGTTGCTTACCGTAGAAGAAGAAGCGCTTCCTCTTCTACGGGGGCGGGTGCTTACCTTGGCAGTTGCTTACCATAGAAGAAGAAGCGCTTCCTCTTCTACGGGGAAAAAAGATGGCGGCTGTTTACCGTAGTTGCGAGACCGAAACTTTATGAAAATAAATATTTATATTATTCCATATATAAGGCGCACCGGGTTATAAGCCGCACTGTCAGCTTTTGTGAAAATTTGTGGTTTTTAGGTGCGGCTTATAGTGCGGAAAATACGGTACCTTGAAAATCAGTGTTTGCCTTAAAAACAATTTTTTGCATTGAAAATCAGTTTTTACCTTGAAAATCAATGTTGCCTTGAAAATCAGTTTTTGCCTTGAAAATCAGTGTTTGCCTTGAAAATCAACTTTTACCTTGAAAATCAGTTTTTACCTTGAAGATAATTTTTTGCCGTGAAAATCAACTTTTACCTTGAAAATAAATTTTTGCCTTGAAAATCAACTTTTACATTGAAAATCAGTGTTTGCCTTGAAAATCAGTTTTTGCCTTGAAAATCAACTTTTACATTGAAAATCCGTTCTTGCCTTGAAAATCCGTTTTTGCCTTGAAAATCCGTTTTTGCCTTGAAAATCAGTTTTTGCCTTGAAAATCAACTTTTACCTTGAAAATCAGTTTTTACCTTGAAAATTTATTTTTTGCCGTTAAAATCAACTTTTACCTTGAAAATAAATTTTTGCCTTAAAAATCAACTTTTACCTTGAAAATAAATTTTTGCCTTGAAAATCAGTTTTTACCTTGGAAATCAGTTTTTGCCTTGAAAATCAACTTTTACCTTGAAAATCAGTTTTTGCCTTAAAAATCAACTTTTACCTTGAAAATAAATTTTTGCCTTGAAAATCAGTTTTTACCTTGGAAATCAGTTTTTGCCTTGAAAATCAACTTTTACCTTGAAAATCAGTTTTTGCCTTGAAAATCAACTTTTACCTTGAAAATCAGTTTTTGCCTTGAAAATCAACTTTAACTTGAAAATCTGTTTTTGCCTTGAAAATCAGTTTTTACCTTGAAAATCAACTGTACAGCAGATTTTTACAGCTAAATGTGTATATATCATTTATACACACATACACATTGCCCCCCCAGACAAATTTTTTCTCTCAATGTGGCCCCCTAGTCCAAATATTTGCCCAGCTCTGTCCGAGATGGTGTAGCAAGACCAGCGGGCTCCCCTTGTTATCGGCACAAAGAGGAGAAGATGCGGGCGAAGATATTGAACTGTGCACATTAATCCTACAAGCTGGGCAAGCTTAGAACAGAGTGATCGTTCAATACTCAGGGTGTGATTAATCTTCACTCATATATGACATGTCTGAGTTCAAATGTATTTGTTTTGTTTGTGTTCCGCAGAATTCCTGCAGCTGTTTGGTCGTCAAGAAGAGCCGTTTCCCAAGTCACTGGAGGGGAGCTCCACTTTGAAGCAGGAGGAGCCACAACCCCCCCACCTTAAAGAGGAAGAGGAGGAAGTGTGGAACACTCGGGAGGGAGATTGTCTTCTAGGGCAGGAAGAGGCTGATCTCACCAAGTTTCCACTGACTATTATTTCTGTGAAGACTGAAGACCATGAAGACAAACCACCTGAGTCCTCACAGCTTCATCACAGTCCAAGTGAGGAGAACAGAGCCGTGGAACCTTCAAGAAGCAGCTCATCACAACACATGACAACAGAAGCTGATGGAGACCACTGTGGAGGATCACAAGCAGACAAGCTCTTAGCTCCACTATCAGATAGTGAGGACACAACGTCACCCGTTAATGTACATATAGAATCACACTCCGGAGAAAAACCTTTTAATTGTTCAGCGTGTGATAAAAGATTCTCCAACAAAAGTAATATGCAGAAACACATGAGGACACACAAAGGAGAAACTCCCTACAATTGTTCCGTGTGTGCGAAAGGCTTTGTTATAAACGCTGACTTGACTCGACACATGCGGACGCACACCGGAGAAAAACCTTTTATTTGCTCAAACTGCGGCAAAAGGTTTTCCCAAAGTGGAACATTGCTGTCACACATGAGAACACACACGGGAGAAAAACCCTTCATTTGCTCAAACTGTGGCAAACGTTTTTCTCAAAGCGGAACATTGCTGTCACACATGAAAACACACACTGGAGAAAAGATTTTCAGTTGTTCAGTTTGTGATAAAAGATTCTCTGACAAACGCAATATGCAAACACACATGCGGACGCACACGGGAGAAAAACCTTTCAGTTGTTCTGTGTGCGCGAAAGGCTTTGTGGTAAACTCTAAGTTGACTCTGCACATGCGGACTCACACGGGAGAAAAACCTTTCAATTGCTCAAACTGCGGCAAAACGTTCTCTCAACGGGGAACTATGCTGTCACACATGAGAACACACACAGGGGAAAAGCTTTTCAGTTGTTCAGTGTGCAGTAAAAGATTCTCTAACAAACGCAACATGCAAACACATATTAGATCGCACACGGGGGAAAAACCTTTCAGTTGTTCAGTGTGTGGCAAAAGGTTCTCAAACAAAAATGATATGCAAACACACATGAGAACACACACAGGAGACGCTCCCTATAGTTGTTCTGTTTGTGCAAAAGGTTTTGTTAGAACCTGTGATTTGAATCGACACGTGCGGACACACACGGGAGAAAAGCCTTTCAATTGCTCGGACTGTGGGAAAAAGTTCTCTCAAAGGGGAACAATGCGGTCACACATGAGAACGCACACGGGAGAAAAACCTTTCAGTTGTTCAGTGTGCGACGAAAGATTCTCGAACAAAAGTAATATGCAAAGACACATGAGAACACACAATGGCGGATAATAGTTTTCGAAGTCCTCCTTGGATGAACTCCTAAAGGTCTACTGCACGGCTTTTTCTTAAGTCCGGACTTTACCCCGATGCATGTTAGTCTGGACCCAGTTTGGACCCAGCCAGCCCACCTTATTTCCTTTAGGTACAGGTGGGAGAAGAAATCATTAGATGGATTTTAATGTTGAATACAGTGATTTTAGTTTTAATTCACAGCGATCCATTAAAGGGGAACATTATCACCAGACCTATGTAAGCGTCAATATATACCTTGATGTTGCAGAAAAAAGACCATATATTTTTTTAACCGATTTCCGAACTCTAAATGGGTGAATTTTGGTGAATTAAACGCCTTTCTAATATTCGCTCTCGGAGAAGCAATCTGCCATTTTCTCAAACACCGAGTCAAAACAGCTGTTATTTTCCGTTTTTTCGACTGTTTTCCGTACCTTGGAGACATCATGCCTCGTCGGTGTGTTGTCGGAGGGTGTAACAACACGAACAGGGACGGATTCAAGTTGCACCAGTGGCCCAAAGATGCGAAAGTGGCAAGAAATTGGACGTTTGTTCCGCACACTTTACCGACGAAAGCTATGCTACGACAGAGATGGCAAGAATGTGTGGATATCCTGCGACACTCAAAGCAGATGCATTTCCAACGATAAAGTCAAAGAAATCTGCCGCCAGACCCCCATTGAATCTGCCGGAGTGTGTGAGCAATTCAGGGACAAAGGACCTCGGTAGCACGGCAAGAAATGGCGGCAGTTTGTTCCCGTAGACGAGCGAGCTAAACCCCCTGGATGTCTTGGCTCACACCGTCCCGAAGATGATCAAGAGAAGAATATCGACCCTAGCTTCCCTGGCCTGCTGACATGAGGGTATGTCTACAGAATATATCAATTGATGAAAATTGGTCTGTCTGCACTCTCAAAGTGCATGATGTTGCCAAATGTATTTCATATGCTGTAAACCTAGTTCATAGTTGTTAGTTTCCTTTAATGCCAAACAAACACATACCAATCGTTGGTTAGAAGGCGATCGCCGAATTCGTCCTCGCTTTCTCCCGTGTCGCTGGCTGTCGTGTCGTTTTCGTCGGTTTCGCTTGCATACGGTTCAAACCGATATGGCTCAATAGCTTCAGTTTCTTCTTCAATTTGGTTTTCGCTACCTGCCTCCACACTACAACCATCCGTTTCAATACATGCGTAATCTGTTGAATCGCTTAAGCCGCTGAAATCCGAGTCTGAATCCGAGCTAATGTCGCTATAGCTTCCTGTTCTTTCCGCCATGTTTGTTTGTGTTGGCTTCACTATGTGACGTCACAGGAAAATGGACGGGTGTTTATAACGATGGTTAAAATCAGGCACTTTGAACCTTTTTTTAGGGATTTTGCGTGATGGGTAAAATTTTGAAAAAAACTTCGAAAAATAAAATAAGCCACTGGGAACTGATTTTTAATGGTTTTAAGCATTCTGAAATTGTGATAATGTTCCCCTTTAAAGATAACATAAATATTGTAATGGGTTTGCGCCTTTACTTGTTATATTGCATGCTGGAAATGTTTGGTGCATTTACTGTCAGAGCACTTCATACAAAAAATAAAATCCCTGTGCAATAAAAAGGGGAAACGAGATTATTCTGGAAAGGATGCACACGACGAAGGTGAAGACGAGGTCAAAAAACACAAAATAAAAGGCATCAACAGACGCTCCCTTTCCATCTCCCCTATCTCTCCCGCTTGCTTCTTTGTTTTGTCTTAACTTTCTCCTTACCTCTTTTGCATTGCTCTTTCAAATCTAAACAATTAAATTGATCAACTGGCCTCTTAACGAAATTTACAAGATCTCGGGTTCGGGGGTCGAAGGGACCTGCCTCCTCCAGACCGAAAAGCTGTTGCTGGACACACGATGGATTCTTGGGAGATGAGGAGTGTCGCTTTCCTGGCGACCTTTTCTGTCAAGGCTGTTGAAGATATCTACCTATTTGTCGCCATGACAACAGGAGGAAGTGTTGCTAAGGTGTGTCGACAAATTGGAAGACACTGGCAGCAGTTCGTAGTACCCCGAAGCTGCCATAAATGATTGGAAGATGCGGGCAGAACTCCGATTTTGGACTAAATCGGAAACTTGACAACATCTTGGAGACGCCTTGTGCTCTGCATGGCGAAGTATGATGAATTTGAAAACCGGACATAGACAATTTTAGTGTAACGTTTAACGTGTTTTATAGGAATTCTCAAAAACAAACATTCTAATCTGGATAGTTTTTTTTCCCCCTGGCTGCTAGTGAACTGGCCTGGTCGTTGCTTCGAGACTCTCCTAAAGAACAGAGACACTCTGCAGGCTTAAACACACAAATGTATCCACACAAAATACATGCCACACATCCCTCGCCTTTGACGCTTCACCCCACATGGTTTGATGGAAAACGGAGCAGCGCCCCTAAAAGCTGGCATGCCCGTCCCCTTACCCCTCATGCAAGTCTCGAGTTGTATGTCCTAATACTGTATGTATATATGCTATAGAGGTTTATTCTGGTCTCTAGCTAACCCCCCCTTGGAGTTTAGCTTGGGACTTGCTTTTTTTCTCTTCTTCTCCCCCCACCCCATGTTTACCATTTTCCCACCTTTACGGGGCACCCACCAGCATTCCTGTTCGGTCTTCCCTGCACAATGCATGTCTACTCTTGAAAGGGTCTGTGCTGAAAATGTAATTTTGTTGTGCTTTATACGTGCCATGACAATAAAGTGCCGTCCTATCCTCGACCAGTGTTTCTTAACCCGTGGTCCGTATAGGTTGTATTCAGACATGTGAGTTTTATACGGATTTAAGTGAAGTGGTGGGCCACCAAACCAACATGGCTACTGTGAAGCAAACAGAGTGTGCACTATCTGCGTATGCAAGGGGCCTAGATCTTACCACTAAAAGCAGATTGTTAGAATAATTGTTTCTATGTTATCACAAAAACTTTGTGTTACATTTGAGTGCCCGGTGAGAAACAAAAGCTGTCTTTCAAACCTACCAAGAAGAAGGCTTGTAAAATTCCACCGTGTAAGGGGGAAGCAAAATTAAGGTGTTCTGTTTTCTCTCATGTATGGTAATCAACAGAAATATATTGTTCTAACCCAAGGACTTCAAAGCGGAGAGAAGGCAGGATCTGCCCAATTTCCAGACGACCTCTTTTTGAACCTCCTTTTTGAACTGTTTTACAAACGTCTTTTTAAACTCGTTTACGACCTTTTCTGTGAACTGTTTACGACCTTTGTCCTTTAGAAACAGCTGTGGTCATGTGGTCGGAGAAAGTAAAATAAAGAAGGAGGAGTACAATCTTTCGCCAGAGCGTGCTGAGATACTGTGCAAGGGTACAGTGTACAGGCGACTCTCCTCAATATTGAGTCCAAATTGAATTCTGTCTCTGTTTGATTCTTTGCTTCTTGTCTTGTTTAATAGATGTTATCAGTGTATGAACCTGACACAGAAACAAGGAAAAAATCGAACCATGCAATGGAATTTACCCCTATACTTTTTTCAAAAAAGATAGATTTGTTGAGTGATATCAAGGATTATGTTCCCAGACATGTCGAACTATCTGGTGCTCCAGACATCATTCTACATGATAAAACTAGAAAAAGCATGGAGGTCTACTATTTCTTTGTGTGTGGCTGGGTCAAGGAAATTGGTATCAAGACTCTCCCGGATAAATGTGCCTCGTTTTTGCTCGGGTAAGGTTGCATTTCATGATTTAACTTCGCATCTATTGCCATGTTTGTTGTTGTTGTTGCACGCGCCGTTTATGAGTAGCGTCTTTATGAAAATATAACTATAGATATACACTCATACTCTCTGACACACTCTTCCTTCACAAGTCCCAGAATAGCTCAGTGGTTTAGACTGTTGACTTGGTATATCAATCAATCAATCAATGTTTATTTATATAGCCCTAAATCACAAGTGTCTCAAAGGGCTGCACAAGCCACAACGACATCCTCGGTACAATAGTATAAAGGGTGCTGGGTTTGAATCCTAGTCTGGTTGACATTATTTTGTTCCACCTCCATCATACGTTACTGAGCAAGATGTCCTCGTTTACCTTTGTGTATGGAACAACATCTTCTCTTCACAAGACCCAGGTTAGCCCAGTGTTTAAAACTGTTGACTCAGATGAAAGGGTGCTAGGTTTGAATCCCACTGCGGTTGGCAGTGTTTTGTTCCAACTCCATGATACGTAATTGAGCCAGGAGTCTTTGATTACATTTGTGTTTGGAACAAAATCTTCAGTGGTTAAAACGGTTGACTCGGAATGTAGGGTGCTGTGTTCGTATCCCAGTCAGGTCGATGTGTAACTTACAGCACTCTGGCTGAAGGCATCAAGGTGACATATCTGGGTTCGAATCCCAGTTGGGTGGATTGGTATTCAGTTTTGTTTCACCTCCGTTGTAGTTTAACTGAAACAGGGTTCCCTAATTATTATATTTGTCATTGATGCCCGGAATCTTCTTTCAAGAAGACCCAGGATAGGTGAGTGGTTAAAACCGTTGCCTCCCCCAACAAGTGCTTCTGGGTTCGAACCCCCCTAATGGACTGATAGGTGACTTACAAAACTCCACTTGGAAGTGTTATTAGTATTTTATCGCATCCCGGTCATACTTTACAGAGACAGGTTCACGATTAAATATGTCATTGGGGCCCGGATTTGGCCTTAAGAAGACCCAAGGTAGCTCGGTGGTTAAAACCAGTAACTGCTAATGAAAGGGTACTGGGTTCAATTCCCAGTCAGGTTGAGCGCTAACTAGGGAAGCTCCAGTGGGAGGAGTTAAAGTTTTATATCATAGTTTACTAAGACAGGTTCTCAATTAAATATGTCATTGGGGCCCGAAACCTCCCTTTAAGAAAACTAAGGATAGCTGAGTGGTTAAAGCAGCTAGCTCCCAATCAATAGGAGACTGGGTTCAACTCCCAATCATATTGATCGGTAACTTGGAAACCTCAAGTGGCAGGAGTTAGTTTTATTTCATAGTTTACTGAGACAGGTTCTCAACAAAATATGTCATTGGGGCCCGAAAACTAGCCACAGGAAGACCAAGGATAGCTGAATGGTTAAACAGCTAGCTCCCAATCAAAGGGTTCTGGGTTCAATCCAAGCCAGGTCGATCGGCTTGCCAAGCCAAGGTATGCAGGAGTGGGGACGCCGGACAGTGGTGGGGTGTTTCACCTCCCCCACACAGAGTAAAGCTAAGTGGTAGCTGGTTAATTAACTTATAGTTAGAAAGGTAAGTACGGGTAATAATAACAAATAGTCTATAGTAGTCAATAACCTTTGGGGTTAGCTCCTCCTGTGTGCCAAGGCTAAAGTTGGTAAGTGTACCATCCTAATTCCTAGGCTGGGATGGGCGGGAATAGGAACATGAATAATTAATCATTGTAGGCGTTTGACCAATCAGCTCTCCTGGGTCTAGACTAATTGACATAATAAAAAATTAATAATTGGATAATTTAAAAAATAAGGTTAATAAAAACAAATATGAAAAACATCTTTTTTTTAGAATAATTATCAAAAATTAGATAGTAGCCTTCCTTTAGTTATTCCACCATTGTTACTTCTATTCATTCTTGTCCTTTATTCATTGTTTCCCATTTGTTTTTTCTATTTGGTTTATTCATTATCCAATTAGAATTGTTTCTCTTTTTTTTGTTACCCAATTGCAATTAGTCAGACCAAGGAGAGCTGATTGGTCAACGCCCACAATGATTAATTATCCATGTTCCTATTCCCGCGCATCCCAGCCTAGGAATTACGATGGTACACTTACCAACTTTAGCCTCGGCACACAGGAGGAGCTAACCCTTGACTTTTGGACTATAGACTATTTGGTATTACCCATACTTACCTTTTTAACTATACGTTAATTTACTAGCTACCACTTATCTTTACTCTGTGTGGGAGATGAAACACCCCCACACTGTCTGGCGTCCCCACTCCTGCATACTTTGGCTTGGCAAGCCGATCGACCTGACTGGGATTGAACCCAGAACCCTTTGATTGGGAGCTAGCTGTTTAACCATTCAGCTATCCTTGGTCTTCTTGTGGCTAGATTTCGGACCCCAATGACATATTTTGTTGAGAACCTGTTTCAGTAAACTATTATATAAAAGTTTAACTCTTCCCGCTGGACCTTGCCTAGTTTCCGATCGATCTGACTGAGATTTGAACCCAGTCCCTTTTGATTGCGAGGTAGCTGCTTTAACCATTCAGCCTTTTCTTGGTGTTCTTAGAGTGAGATTTTGGGCCCCAATGACATATTTAATTGAGAACCTGTCTCAGTAAACTATGATCGAAAAGATTAATTCCTCTGACTGGATCTCTCCTTGTTACCGTGTGACCTGACTAGAATTTGAACCCAGTCCCCTTTGAGTTGGAAATTGCTGCTTTGAGCACTTAGCTATCCCTGGTTTTCTGGTGCCAAGATTTCGGGCCCCAATGACATATTTAATTGAGAAGCTGTCTCACTAAATCACAATGATAGTGAAAAAACCCACTAACCCTTTACTGGGATTAGAACTCAGTACCCCTTGCTTGCTCGGTGTTAAGCACTCAGCTATCCTGCCTCTTACAGACCTTGATTCCGGGCCCCAATGACAAATATAATCGAGGACCCGTCTTAGTAAACTACAATGGAAGTGAACGAAAAACTCTGGAGCTGTGGTAATTTACTGATCAAGCTGACTGGGACTTGAACCCAGTCCCCTTTGATTGGGAGCAAGCTACTTTAATCACTCAGCTATCCCTGGTTTTCTTCAAGGGAGATTTTGGGCCCCAATGACATATTTAATTGTTTATTTTATTTGTGAATAGCGTCGCCATGGTAAAACGAAAAGTTCCCAACTAAAAGGTCCGCCATCGGTGCGACCGAGACCTTTCCGACGGTATAACATATGTGGGGGTTCGTTGGCCGATCCGTCTCGCATTAATCGTAAGAGAAATGTGTGGAACTATAATAGTAAAGTTTGAGGTATGAGCAATAATAATATGGGCTGCTTGTATTGCAAGCGCTCATTCACTGCTGCTTAACAGCATGTGAATGGGCGCTTGCATTGCAGCAGGCCCATAAAAATGATAACATTTGAAGTATGAGCAATAATAATATGGGTGCTCGCAATGCAAGCAGGCCCATAATAATGATCAGGTTTGAAGTATGAGCAGTAATAATATGGGCGCTTGCAATGCAAGCAGGCCCATAATAATGATAAAGTTTGAAGTATGAACAATAATAATTTGGGCTGCTTGCATTGCAGCAGGCCCAAAACAAAATACATACTCAACAAATATTAACTATACATTTATTGTACCCAACTTTTGCTGAAGCATGCATTGCTTTTTGCAAAAAGGACATACAGTACATATAAATCAATCACAAAACAATATTTATATTACAAAAGAGAGTAATAAAAGTGGTCCAGAAGATGTTTCAGATGTGAACCAGTAAGTATGAAGTAAGAGGGATTTATGTGAGTAAAGGTATGAACAAATGTGTATATCCATACCTGCCAACTTTTGAAATCAGAAAAACCTAGTAGCCAGGGTCCAGGGGCCGAATTTCGTTTGAGTCTATTTCTTCCGCGAGTATTTTGTAAATGTTTTCGCCTGTGGAAGTCGTATTGCATTCCCTCAAAGACAGAAGTACTGACAATACTTTTCCAACGTCGTCATCGAAATATCGAACACAAATGGGGTACAGTTTTACATCGTCATAATCGGTGCTGCCGTCAGTCCACATGCTAAATGGTTCCGTCTTCATGACATCGGCGGTACTTTTTGAGGATTCTGTTCCAAGACACTGAATAATGTTTGATGTTTTGGTTCGACCACATCCATATTTTTTGGCGATTTTCGAGTCGGGAAACATTTTCCGAAATAACTGTCCCATGTGATCAGCCAGTGCGATTGGAAGTCCATGCTCAATTATTGCCTCCGTAAATAAAACTTCGGCATTTATCACATCCAAAGATTCTGTTTGGGCGACGAAAAACGTTGAAAGTTTTCCACTTGTATCGCTAGCAACGGCATTAGACTTGTGTTTTTTTGTCCCAACGTGGTCTTTTACATCGCTAATTCCTCCGTGTCCGATCGAAAAATCTTGTCTGCACAAGGTGCAATTGGCGTAGTTTTCACCCTTTTTGGAACGGATAATTATTCCCGGATAGGCTTTTGAATATTCTTCACGGAATGACTGCAGTTTTCTTTTCGGTTTAAGACTCGTTTGCGATTTTTCTCCGGCTGATTCCATGATCGTTCGCTCGTTTGGAAACTTGGCAGCGGTGCTATTAAATAGCCTCGCGCATGGCATTCGGAATGGCTCGATAGGAAGTTACGGGAAGCAGTGTCGATTGTCATTGTTGTTACGCGATTTCGTGAATAAAATTTTTTTTTTTTTTAATTAATGAAAAACCGTATTTTTTATCACTGCAACCGTAACCCGGAATAGGTTGATGAAAACCGTACTAATTACGGGAAAACCGGAGTAGTTGGCAGGTATGGTATATCACATAATGGAGTTCATCCATGGAATCATTTACAATTAGAAATGAAAATATGGAACTCTTTATAATTTCGAAAACCTTCATAAAACACTATTATGAATAATTATAAAAGTGAATTATGAATATATATATGTATATATATATATATATATATATATATATATATATATATATATATGTAAAATGTTTGTTGTATACAACATGTTTTGTTTACGCTCACATTTTCAGTCAAATTGTTCTGTTAATTTTTAAATAAAAGTACACAACTTTGTATATTAAAGGCCTACTGAAAGCCACTACTATCGACCACGCAGTCTGATAGTTTATATATCAATGATGAAATCTTAACATTGCAACACATGCCAATACGGCCGGGTTAGCTTACTAAAGTGCAATTTTAAATTTTGCGCGAAATATCCTGCTGAAACCGTCTCGGTATGATGACGTCACGGATTGTAGAGGACATTTTGGGACAGCATGGTGGCCAGCTATTAAGTCGTCTGTTTTCATCGCAAAATTCCACAGTATTCTGGACATCTGTGTTGGTGAATCTTTTGCAATTTGTTCAATGAACAACGGAGACAGCAAAGAAGAAAGCTGTAGGTGGGAAGCGGTGTATTGCGGCCGACTGCAGCAACACAAACACAGCCGGTGTTTCATTGTTTACATTCCCGGAAGATGACAGTCAAGCTTTACCATTGGCCTGTGGAGAACTGGGACAACAGAGACTCTTACCAGGAGGACTTTGAGTTGGACGCGGTACCGTGAGTACGCATGCAGCTGCGGCTTCCAAACATTTGATCGCTTGCCCGTACGTGCGTGCCGCTATGTGCATGTCATGTACGTAACTTTGGGGACTTTGGGGAAATATATGTGCTGTATGAACTTTGGGGAGGTGAACGGTACTTTGGGCTGTGGGATTGAGTGTGTTGTGCAGGTGAGTTGTATTGGCGGGTTATATGGATGGGAGAGGGGAAGTGTTTGTTATGCGGGATTAATTTGTGGCATATTAAATATAAGCCTGGTTGTGTTGTGGCTAATAGAGTATATATATGTCTTGTGTTTATTTACTGTTTTAGTCATTCCCAGCTGAATATTAGGTCCCACCCGCCTCTCACAGCATCTTCCCTATCTGAATCGCTCCCACTGCCCTCTAGTCCTTCACTCTCACTTTCCTCATCCACGAATCTTTCATCCTCGCTCAAATTAATGGGGAAATCGTCGCTTTCTCGGTCCGAATCGCTCTCGCTGCTGGTGGTCATGATTGTAAACAATGTGCAGATGTGAGGAGCTCCACAACCTGTGACGTCACGCGCATATTGTCTGCCGGTACAGGCAAGGCTTTTTTTATCAGCGACCAAAAGTTGCGAACTTTATCGTCGATGTTCTCTACTAAATCCTTTCAGCAAAAATATGGCAATATCGGGAAATGATCCAGTATGACACATAGAATGGACCTGCTATCCCCGTTTAAAAAAGAAAATCGCATTTCAGTAGGCCTTTAATGCATGTACTTGACAGAAAAAAAGCACTCATCTAAAAAAACTCTAGGGATGTAACAGTATTGTAGGTACAGCGGTTTCAGAGTAATCACAATAACATTGTGATGTGTGACGATATCAAAACTTGGTGAGGGGAGTTTTTTTCCTTTGCACTCTGAAATAAACTACATCTCCCAGAATCCTCTGCGCAGCGCGGGAGTGGCCAAGTAGGGGCGCCATAGGCAGGAAGTGAAGTGTGTTCATAGTAGGTAAGAGGAATAGTTTTTTTTTAAGAACATTTAATCAGAATCTGTCTCTTTGTGTTATGTTGCTAACAAACAGAAAACATATCCTCTTTGGCGGAGGTAAGAAAGTCTGCCTTCTGCGTCTACTCACACACATCAGTTTGTGAGGTATTTACATGATTCAAAGTTAGATTGTTAGTTACCTTTTCTGAGAAACAGCATATTCCAGACTGCTATTAACATGTCCACTGTGGAGGACACTGCTCCTCATCAAGTAAAAGTTAAAAGACACTAAAGTGAACATTAGTGTTTTACACTGAAGGTGTACATTGTCACTTTAAAGACACACAAATGTAATGTTTTTAAATATTTACTTGAAACTGTGGATGTTCCTGCACAATTCTTTGCACTTAAAAATACTTGTTTGTAGTAATAAATATGATTAGAACATTTAAACATTATGTTTGTGTTCTATTACCGTGCTTTTTTTTTTTAAACTAAACATTCCTGCCACTTCATTTTACACAATTTACCATTTTGGGGTCTTTTTTTTTTTGGACATACACCACAATAGTATTGTACCATGGCCTTAATATCGTGATATCTAACCGTGAGATGTTGATACTGTTACATCCCTAACAACAATAAATCTACAAATAGTAAAAGCATATTAAGTAAATTGTGTTACGCACACAACGATTATGTCACACATCTTATATGTGCTGATGTCGATGAAAACTCAAAGTTATATAAATATATATATATATATATATATTTATTTTTTTTAACAGTTAATTTAAAATCCCGCAGATTCATTTGCTGCTGTTGTTCTCACCAGCACACTTGTGTTTCTTACACTGGTACTTATAGGAGAATCTTTCACCACAAAGATCGCAACTCAACACTTTCTCTCCTGTGTGTGTTCTCATGTGTCTGACAAGTGTTGACCGGTCACAAAAGCCTCTGTTGCAGTTTGAACAGGAATATGGTTTTTCACCGGTGTGTATCCTCATGTGCACTTTCAAATTTTGACTCGTTACAAAACCTTTACCGCAGATTGAACACGGAAAAGGTTTTTCTCCGGTGTGCATTCTCATGTGTACTTTCAAATACTGTCTTTGCACAAAGTCTTTACCACAGACTGAACAGGTAAAAAGATTTTCTCCGGTGTGTATTCTCATGTGTACTTTCAAATTGTGCCTTTGTACAAAACTTTTGCCACATACCAGGCAGGAAAAAGGTTTTTCTCCGGTGTGTATTTGCGTGTGTTCTTTCAACACATGTTTCCGTGCAAAACATTTACCACATTCTGAGCAGGAATAAGGTTTTTCTCCGGTGTGCGCTCTCATGTGTGTTTTCAGACAAGAACGGTAACTAAAAGATTTGTCGCAGTGAGAACATGTGAAGTGTGTGTTGTCAGTGTGACATGTCTTATCATCTTTAGAGTCTTCATCATCAGTGTCAGGAGAGTGTGACGTTGTGTCCTCACTATCTGATAGTGGAGCTAAGAGCTTGTCTGCTTGTGATCCTCCACAGTGGTCTCCATCAGCTTCTGTTGTCATGTGTTGAGTTGAACTGCTGCTTGGAGGCTCTGCCTCTCTCTGCTCCTCACTCTCACCTTTGACCTCATCATCTTCACTCTTCACAATCACACCAATCACTGGGAACTCCTCCAACCATTCATGATGCTCTCCCTCCTGACTGATGCTGTGTTCCTCCTCTTCCATTTTAATGTGAGGGGGCTGTGGCTCCTCCTGCTCCATCTTGAAGCTCCACTCCTGTTGCTCAGGGAGATGATGTTCCTGACAGACACCTGCAGGACACAAGAAGACAAACACGTGCGTTTGAAACGTCCAGCTTTGCTCAGTCACATTAGAGCATTCAGTACGTTTACATGTACTAAAGAAAACCAAGTTATTGTATGAACTGTCGGGGACAAACACGCCACTCTTTACAACATTATTCACAGGAAAGGAAAACCAAGGGATGGGCGATATGGCCAACACTTTATATTGCGATATATTGAATATAGAAGTGAAAATAGAACAATTTTAAAACAGGTTACAAAGGCTCCTAATTGAGTTGTTGACATATGCAGTAACATATTACAACATTATTCCCAGTTGTATTATTTTCTATTAGTAATCCATTTGTGATTATTCTGCGATGAGGTCCTTCCACCCAATTGTAGCTGAGATAGGCTCCAGCACCCCCCCACAACCCCAAAAGGGACAAGCGGTAGAAAATGGATAGATGGATAATCTATTTGTTAATTTACTGTTAAAACCTGGTTACTTTCTGTTGTAACATGGTTTTAGCTCCACATCTGGTAAAATGTAATGATCACTTATTCTTCTGTTGTTTGGATACTTTACATTAGTTTTGGGTGATACTACAAATTTGAGTATTGATCCAATACCAAGTAATAACAGGGGCAGTATTGGTCATACTAATGCTGATACTTCATATTTTCTAAATGAGTGGTTCTTGAACTTTTTTCACCAAGTACAACCTCTCCAAGCTCTCCCGGTACCGTCATAATGACCAACAATAAAATACAGTCGCAGAGTAGGCCTAAGTATTCATTAAAAACACAGTGGTTTTATTTAGCAAGTATTTTCAATCATTTTTGACCAAAGTCCCATTACACACAGTTTGAACAATAACACTGAATTTGAATATAGAAAAGTAAAACACTATACTTTAAAGGCCTACTGAAAGCCACTACTACCAACCATGCAGTCTGATAGTTTATATATCAATGATGAAATCTTAACATTGCAACACATGCCAATACGGCCGGGTTAGCTTACTAAAGTGCAATTTTAAAATTCGCGCGAAATATCCTGCTGAAAACGTCTCGGTATGATGACGTCAGCGCGTGACGTCACGGATTGTAGAGGACATTTTGGGACAGCATGGTGGCCAGCTATTAAGTCGTCTGTTTTCATCGCAAAATTCCACAGTATTCTAGATATCTGTGTTGGTGAATCTTTTGCAATTTGTTCAATGAACAATGGAGACAGCAAAGAAGAAAGCTGTAGGTGGGAAGCGGTGTATTGCGACAGGTGTTGTGCCGGATAACGCACCCCCGCCGTAGAATGCACCCCCTGACTGTTGTGCCGGACAACACAGGCGGTGTTTCATTGTTTACATTCCCGGAAGATGACAGTCAAGCTTTACCATTGGCCTGTGGAGAACTGGGACAACAGAGACTCTTACCAGGAGGACTTTGAGTTGGATGCGCAGACGCGGTACCGTGAGTACGCATGCAGCTGCGGCTTCCAAACATTTGATCGCTTGCCCGTACATGCGTGCCGCTATGTGCATGTCACGTACGTAACTTTGGGGAAATATATGTGCTGTATGAACTTTGGGGAGGTGAACGGTACTTTGGGCTGTGGGATTGAGTGTGTTGTGCAGGTGTTTGAGTTGTATTGGCGGGTTATATGGACGGGAGGGGGGAGGTGTTTGTTATGCGGGATTAATTTGTGGCATATTAAATATAAGCCTGGTTGTGTTGTGACTAATAGAGTATATATATATGTCTTGTGTTTATTTACTGTTTAAGTCATTCCCAGCTGAATATCAGGTCCCACCCACCTCTCACAGCATCTTCCCTATCTGAATCGCCCCCACTGCCCTCTAGTCCTTCACTCTCACTTTCCTCATCCACAAATCTTTCATCCTCGCTCAAATTAATGGGGAAATCGTCGCTTTCTCGGTCCGAATCGCTCTCGCTGCTGGTGGCCATGATTGTAAACAATGTGCAGATGTGAGGAGCTCCACAACCTGTGACGTCACGCTACTCGTCTGCTACTTCCGGTACAGGCAAGGCTTTTTTATCAGCGACCAAAAGTTGCCAACTTTATCGTCGATGTTCTCTACTAAATCCTTTCAGCAAAAATATGGCAATATCGCGAAATGATCAAGTATGACACATAGAATGGACCTGCTATCCTCGTTTAAATAAGAAAATCGCATTTCAGTAGGCCTTTAATCAAGTGATTCTTTGGCGTAGCATTAGATGGATCACGGTTCTAAATCATCGAATGATTCTATTTTTGGTCACAATTATAATATATATATATATATATATATATATATATATATATATATATATATATATATATATATATATATATATATATATATATATATATATATATATATATATCGATAATTATTAAAGGGGAACATTATCACCAGACCTATGTAAGCGTCAATATATACCTTGATGTTGCAGAAAAAAGACCATATATTTTTTTAACCGATTTCCGAACTCTAAATGGGTGAATTTTGGCGAATTAAACGCCCTTCTATTATTCGCTCTTGGAGGGATGACGTCACAACGTGAGGTCACATCGGGAAGCAATCCGCCATTTTCTCAAACACCGAGTCAAATCAGCTCTGTTATTTTCCGTTTTTTCGACTGTTTTCCGTACCTTGGCGACATCATGCCTCGTCGGTGTGTTGTCGGAGGGTGTAACAACACGAACAGGGACGGATTCAAGTTGCACCAGTGGCCCAAAGATACGAAAGTGGCAAGAAATTGGACGTTTGTTCCGCACACTTTACCGGCGAAAGCTATGCTACGACAGAGATGGCAAGAATGTGTGGATATCCTGCGACACTCAAAGCAGATGCATTTCCAACGATAAATTCAAAGAAATCTGCCGCAAGACCCCCATTGAATCTGCCAGAGTGTGTGAGCAATTCAGGGACAAAGGACCTCGGTAGCACGGCAAGCAATGGCGGCAGTTTGTTCCCGCAGACGAGCGAGCTAAACCCCCGGGATGTCTTGGCTCACACCGTCCCTTATGCCACCGAAGATGATCAAGAGAAGAATATCGACCCGAGCTTCCCTGGCCTGCTGACATCAACTCCAAAACTGGACAGATCAGCTTTCAGGAAAAGAGAGCGGATGAGGGTATGTCTACAGAATGTATTAATTGATGAAAACTGGGCTGTCTGCACCCTCAAAGTGCATGTTGTTGCCAAATGTATTTCATATGCTGTAAACCTAGTTCATAGTTGTTAGTTTCCTTTAATGCCAAACAAACACATATCAATCGTTGGTTAGAAGGCGATCGCCGAATTCGTCCTCGCTTTCTCCCGTGTCGCTGGCTGTCGTGCCGTTTTTGTTGGAGATGAGTGCCATGTACACAACTCGCTGCCCAACAAAGCGAGTACACAACATCCTGAAGGACAGATACCACCCAGCACAGGGCCTCTTCAACCTGCTACCCTCTGGGAGGATCAATTCGCGCCAGGACCACCAGAATGTCGCACAGTCTGTATCCCCAGGCTGTGAGACTGCTAAATGAACAGCCTGCCCCTTTGCTGCCCCGGACCATCTTATTACCTCACTCTTCACCACCTCAATAATTGTGCTCTGGACATTGCATTGCTGCAACATCAACGTAACACCTATCAGACATCTGACTGTTCCCACCCCCATGTCCCTCTATTCGCCATCTTCCTGACAATGCTAAAATGCTAAAATGTAAACTATTGTCAACCTGCACATCAATGCAGTTTCTATGCCGCTGGACAAAGCTCAAACAAAATCTCGTTGTTCATGTATTACTTAAGTGTTATTATGACAATGACAATAAAGGAATTAATTGATTGATTGATTGATTGATTGATTGATTGATTGATGAGAGGCCAAAAACGTCTTCTAAGACAAAGTGAACAGTCCAGTTGTGATGGACTGAATGCCCTGAGAATAAAATGATATGTCCTTACTTGGACTGTGATGAAGCTGTGAGGACTCAGGTGGTTTGTCTTCATGGTCTTCAGTCTTCACAGAGACAACAGTCAGTGGAAACTTGGTGAGATCAGCCTCCTCCTGCCCTAGAAGACACTCTTCCTCCTGAGTGATCCACACTTCCTCCTCTTCCTCTTTAATGTGGGGGGGCTGCTGGACGTCTGTTGGGTAAATAAGTAAATAAAGATTAAGGGAGAAGAGGAATCGTTTTTGACTGACACTTAACACAATGAGATAATTTGTGTTCTCACGTGTGTTGTGTTAAAAGTGTGTGGCTCAACAACCAATAAAGACACAGGAAAGACTTCATTTTGTTCCAGCCAATAAAAGTACTTCAAAAGTGGTACAGTGAGTAAAAAACAGGTTCGGAAAATTCTCAATTTTAATGAGTACAAAAGAGGCTTAAATCTTTCTGCAAAAAGCACATACGACGAAAGAAATCCAACTATGCAATGGAATAGATCCCTGTACTTTATCGAGTGATATCAAGGATTATACATCAGTCGCGTTACCAGAAATATCGAACTATTGTGCCACAGACATCATTCTACACGACAAACCTTGTAAAAACATGGAGGTCTACAACTTCTTTGTGTGTGGCTAGGTCAAGGACATTGGTATCAAGACTCTCCCGGATAAATCATGCATCGTTTTATCTTGGGTAAGTTTGCATTTCATGATTAACTTTGCGTCTACTGCCATGTTTGTTGCTGTTGTATGCACTGTTTACGACTACCATGTTTTCCTTGTCTTTATCAAAATATAACGATAGATGTCAACAATGTGTATGTGCTGAAAGATTCATGTATGATTGTTTATCAAAATATAACTATAGATGTCAACATTGTGTATGTGCTGAACGATTCATTTATGATTGTTTATCAAAATATAAGTATAGATGTCAACATTGTGTATGTGCTTAAAGATTCATTTATGGTTGTTTATCAAAATATAACTATAGATGTCAACATTGTGTATGTGCTGAAAGATTCATTTATGATTGTTTATCCAAATATAACTATAGATGTCAACATTGTGTATGTGCTGACAAGATTCATTTATGATTGTTTATCTCAGCTGCATTCGTGCGGAAGGCGGCGTACACCCTGGACAAGTCGCCACCTCATCGCAGGGCCAACACAGATAGACAGACAACATTCACACTCACATTCACACACTAGGGCCCATTTAGTGTTACCAATCAACCTATCCCCAGCACCCCCCGCGACCCCAAAAGGGACAAGCGGTAGAAAAATGGATGGATATCAAAATATAAGTATAGATAGTCAACATTGTGTATGTGCTGAAAGATTCATTTATGATTGTTTATCAAATTATAACTATAGATGTCAACATTGTGTATGTGCTGAAAGATTCATTTATGATTGTTTATCTCAGCTGCATTCGGGCGGAAGGCGGGGTACACCCTGGACAAGTCGCCACCTCATCGCAGGGCCAACACAGATAGAGAAACAACATTCACACTCACATTCCCACACTAGGGCCCATTTAGTGTTACCAATCAACCTATCCCCAGCACCCCCGCGACCCCAAAAGGGACAAGCGGTAGAAAAATGGATGGATATCAAAATATAAGTATAGATGTCAACATTGTGTATGTGCTGAAAGATTAATTTATGATTGTTTATCAAATTATAACTATAGGTGTCAACATTGTGTATGTGCTGAAATATTTATTTATGATTGCTGCCTTTGGTAAAAGTTAAACTATTTTAGGTGTTGGTCACATTTGCTTTCTTTTACTTAGACACGCCGAGTTGGTGCTTTTTGAAACACTTGTAGTAAAAACGTGTTTAAGAAATTCAGATAATATATATATATAATATTTAAAGGCCTACTGAAATGTGATTTTCTTATTAAAACGGGGATAGCAGGTCCATTCTATGTGTCATACTTGATCATTTCGCGATATTGCCATATTTTTGCTGAAAGGATTTAGTAGAGAACATCGACGATAAAGTTTGCAACTTTTGGTCGCTGATAAAAAAGCCTTGCCTCTACCTGAAGTAGCGGACGATATGCACGTGACGTCACAGGTTGTGGAGCTCCTCACATCATCACATTGTTTACAATCATGGCCACCAGCAGCGAGAGCGATTCAAACCGAGAAAGCGACAATTTCCCCATTAATTTGAGCGAGGATCAAAGATTTGTGGATGAGGAAAATGAGAGTGAAGGACTAGAGGGCAGTGGGAGCGATTCAGATAGGGAAGATGCTGTGAGAGGCGGGTGGGACCTGATATTCAGCTGGGAATGACTAAAACAGTAAATAAACACAAGACATATATATACTCTATTAGCCACAACACAACCAGGCTTATATTTAACATGCCACAAATTAATCCCGCATAACAAACACCTCCCCCCTCCCGTCCATATAACCCGCCAATACCACTCAAACACCTGCACAACACACTCAATCCCACAGCCCAAAGTACCGTTCACCTCCCCAAAGTTCATACAGCACATATATTTTCCCAAAGTTACATACGTGACATGCACATAGCGGCACGCACGTACGGGCAAGCGATCAAATGTTTGGAAGCGTACTCACGGTACCGTGTCTGCGTATCCAACTCAAAGTCCTCCTGGTAAGAGTCTCTGTTGTCCCAGTTCTCCACAGGCCAATGGTAAAGCTTGACTGTCATCTTCCGGGAATGTAAACAATGAAACACCGGCTGTGTTTGTGTTGCTGCTTCGGCCACAATACGCATTCTACGGCGGGGGTGCGTTATCCGGCACAACACCTGTCGCAATACACCGCTTCCCACCTACAGCTTTCTTCTTTGCTGTCTCCGTTGTTCATTGAACAAATTGCAAAAGATTTCACTAACACAGATGTCCAGAATACTGTGGAATTTTGCGATGAAAACAGACGACTTAATAGCTGGCCACCATGCTGTCCCAAAATGTCCTCCACAATCCGTGACGTCACGCGCTGACATCATCATACCGAGATGTTTTCAGCAGGATATTTCGCACAAAATTTAAACGTGCACTTTAGTAAGCTAACCCGGCCGTATTGGCATGTGTTGCAATGTTAAGATTTCATCATTGATATATAAACTATCAGACTGCGTGGTCGGTAGTAGTGGTTTTCAGTAGGCCTTTAACAAAAGTGATCACTGCAAACTTGTGTATTCATGCTTTTCTTGTAAAATCTTGCACTCTTCCGCCCTTCTTGATTACCTCTCGAGGAACTCTGAAGAAATGTTTATCCTTATAGCGATTTGGGCATTTTTTCTTCGAGAGAGGCTAAATGGCACCTAGTACCCATTGGAAACAGAGCTAGCTTGACTACCACGCATATTTAATGAGCGGGACTTGAGCCGACCGGGACGTCAGTAAATTCCAAGCAATAGATGTTTACATTTTACACCTAAACTTTATATCTCTAACCATAC
>NC_084573.2:7032500-7135000 GCF_033978685.3 Nerophis lumbriciformis
AAGGATATCACCACATGAGCTCAGGAACACTTCAAAAAACCACTGTCAGTAAATACAGTTGGTCGCTACATCTGTAAGTGCAAGTTAAAACTCTACAAAGCAAAGCGAAAGCCATTTATCAACAACACCCAGAAACGCCCTCAGCTTCACTGGGCCCGAGCTCATCTAAGACTGAACTGGACTGATGCAAAGTGGAAAAGTGTTCTGTGGTCTGACGAGTCCACATTTCAAATTGTTTTTGGAAACTGTGGATGTCGTGAACAAAGAGGAAAAGAACCATCCGGATTGTTATAGGCGCAAAGTTGAAAAGCCAGCATCTGTGATGGTATGGGGGTGTATTAGTGCCCAAGGCATGGGTAACTTACACATCTGTGAAGGCGCCATTAATGCTGAAAGGTACATACCGTTTTTGGAGCAAAATATGTTGCCATCCAAGCAACGTCTTTTTCATGGACGCCCCTGCTTATTTCAGCAAGACAATGCCAAGCCACGTGTTACAACAGCGTGGCTTCATAGTAAAAGAGTGCGGGTACTAGACTGGCCTGCCTGTAGTCCAGACCTGTCTCCCATTGAAAATGTGTGGCGCATTATGAAGCCTAAAATAGCACAACGGAGACCCCCGGACTGTTGAACAACTTAAGCTGTACATCAAGCAAGAATGGGAAAGAATTCCACCTGAGAAGCATAAAAAATGTGTCTCCTCAGTTCCCAAACGTTTACTGAGTGTTGTTAAAAGGAAAGGCCATGTAACACAGTGGTAAAAATGCCCCTGTGCTAACTTTTTTGCAATGTGTTGCTGCCATTAAATTCTAAGTTAATAATTATTTGCAAAAAAAAAATTAAGTTTCTCAGTGTGAACATGAAATTTTCTTGTCTTTGCAGTCGAAAAGTTAAAAAGGATTTGCAAATCATTGTATTCTGTTTTTATTTACCATTTACACAACGTGCCAACTTCACTGGTTTTGGGTTTTGTAACTTCACACTCACTGGTATAAAGTGTGTAACCATTTGTTTCTGTATTGCTTGTATTCCGTCACGTGACTTCTTCCCGGAAGTGACAACCAGTGGTAGTCAACCAGGCCAAGATGGCGCGCAAACTATCTGACTACAAAAGAGGCTTAAAGGGGAACATTATCACAATTTCAGAAGGGTTAAAACCATTAAAAATCAGTTCCCATTGGCTTATTTTATTTTTCGAAGTTTTTTTCAAAATTTTACCCATCACGCAATATCCCTAAAAAAGGCTTCAAAGTGCCTGATTTTAACCATCGTCATATACACCCGTCCATTTTCCTGTGACGTCACATAGTGATGCCAACACAAACAAACATGGCGGAAAGAACAGCAAACTATAGCGACATTAGCTCGGATTCAGACTCGGATTTCAGCGGCTTAACCGATTCAACAGATTACGCATGTATTGAAACGGATGGTTGTAGTGTGGAGGCAGGTAGCGAAAACGAAATTGAAGAAGAAACTGAAGCTATTGAGCCATATCGGTTTGAACCGTATGCAAGCGAAACCGACGAAAACGACACGACAGCCAGCGACACGGGAGAAAGTGAGGACGAATTCGGCGATCGCCTTCTAACCAACGATTGGTATGTGTTTGTTTGGCATTAAAGGAAACTAACAACTATGAACTAGGTTTACAGCATATGAAATACATTTGGCAACAACATGCACTTTGAGAGTGCAGACAGCCCATTTCAGGCACGCTAAGAACATATATTTTTCCACGATTTCAGCACTCAGGTTAACCATACCTAAATAGACACAAAATACTGCATTACACAAGACTACCCGAATGTACTCGAATGATTGAAAAAAATAAATGTTTTTAAGCTAAATTATTGGTAAACACAGTTTATGTATAATAATTTACGTAAAACCGTGAGTAATGAATAAAGTTTTCATCAATTAATATATTCTGTAGGCATACCCTCATCCGCTCTCTTTTCCTGAAAGCTGATCCGTCCAGTTTTGGAGTTGATGTCAGCATCTGCTTTGAGTGTCGCAGGATATCCACACATTCTTGCCATCTCTGTCGTAGCATAGCTTTCGTCGGTAAAGTGTGCGGAACAAACGACTGACCATTTCGTCGGCTTTCCCCACAGCCTCGTATTTTGAACAAATTTCGTCCAATTTCTTGCCACTTTCGCATCTCTGGGCCACTGGTGCAACTTGAATGCGTCCCTGTTTGTGTTGTTACACCCTCCGACAACACACCGACGAAAGTGAGAAAATGGCGGATTGCTTCCCAATGTGACGTCACGTTGTGACGTCGTCGCTCCGAGAGCGAATAATAGAAAGGCGTTTAATTCACCAAAATTCACCCATTTAGAGTTCGGAAGTCGGTTAAAAAAAATATGGTCTTTTTTCTGCAACTTCAAGGTATATATTGACGCTTACATAGGTCTGGTGATAATGTTCCCCTTTAAATCATTTATATGCACGTACAACACTTAGAACTTTTAGCATATCAGTATGTGGAATTAAATGATGGAATGGATTAAGTAAAGAAGTTAAAAATTGTACTGATATGATCCAGTTTAAGAGGTTGTTCAAAATAACAGTGCTTACAGAGTACAAAAAAGAAGAATTATGAGAAATAATTTCAACCTTATTGAAAATAAGATATTCTTCATCTCAGTATGTTAATAATGACTGAATTAATTAATTAATTACATATTACAAAACTGTTGTATACTAATTCATAGATGTTATTTTATTATATAAAAAGGTCAGTAAATGATTCTATATATTTGTAAACGCTTTGAAGTGGGAAAGGGGTAGGATTAAATAAGCTTTGCTTCTTCCTACTCCTTTTCGGGCATGATGTAAAATGAAATGATATGAAATTGTGTGATGTATTATGATGTAAGTGTGTTCATGTTCGAAATAAACTAAAGAAAGAAAGAAAGAAATCTTTCAGCAAAAAGCACATGCGAGTAAAAAATCCAACTAAGCAATGGAATAGATCCCTGTACTTTATTTTTTTTTAAATGTGATGCCCGAATGCAGCTGAGATAGGCTCCAGCACCCCCGTGACCCCGAACGGGACGGTAGAAAATGGATGGATGGAAAAACAGTCATATGTTTTTCTCATCATATAAAATAATTTTCTTTAGGATCACTTTGTTGGCTTTTGCCAAAACATGTTTTACTATGTGGTGTTTTTATGGAGTATCTCCATCAACAATTCCTCTTTAGAGCACAACTCCCACATTCACTTGGAGACCATCTATGACACGCTGAAGGAAAGTCAGTCACCTTTATGTTCTTTTCATAAATCAACTGTTGACTACTTTGCTTAATGAAAGATGATTGACAATAAATGTTAAAAAACTTATTGATGCATGTAGGTCAGAATCAGGAAGTGAAATTAGCCATGAATTATGAATTATATTGATTACAATGTAAAATATATTTGGTGACTGTGTGAGTTTTGTGTAAACATGTTGATACACATTGTTACACACTGAGAGGAACATCAACCTCTCATAAATATTGCGTGTCTGAAACTAACTTATTTTTATCCTCAAAAGACATTTCATCTTCCTATAGACAATCTATTTAAGAATAGTGTTAATAATAAATATGACGTTAGTAAAGATGTGAGAGTAAGAAGTAAACAAACCTGTTCTGTGTAACACAACTTGATGTTTCTTGAAAACAGCGTCCAGTAGTTGATGTTGTCGCTCCTTCTCCTCTTTTGTTGGACAAAGTTCCTCCTCGTACTCTGCTATCGTTCTTTCGCACATTTTCACACAATCACAACACTTTACACTCACACTTGATCTCTGCTTAGCGATGTGTTTTCATCACTTCCGCCTCTCTTTGTTAGCGGCTAACACGCTAAGCTAACTAGCAAGCTAAGCTAAGCTAACACGAGGAGCTGCAAAGTGCACTCAGACTAATGTATCCGAATACAAACACTTATAAAATATGTTTACGCTATCAAACAACATAAAAGTGTACATGTACGTACTGATTAAGAACACACAACTGTAACAAACGCAACAACGTCTTCTCCGCCAAACGCCATCTTGCTTTTTCGTCGTCTTGTTTAGTTCACGTCCAGGGTTGTCAGATCTCGCGAGAGAAAGAAGCAACACGATAGTTCCACATTATCTTCGTTATAATCCTCAAACATTGAAGGAGATATTGAAACAATACTAACATAAAGAAAGAAAAATCCAAAGAAATTAGAAAATGTGAGGGATAACACTTAAATAATAAAGAAAAAAAATACATTATTAATAATAATAATCATGAATAAAATACAAGAATATATATATATATATATATATATATATATATATATATATATATATATATATATATATATATATATATATATATACACATATAAGGAATAATCTTTTTTTTTTAATTGATGTATTTGTAAATACAATTTTTTGGGGGGAGGTATGGTTGGGATATAAACAAAAAAATATATTTTGACATTTAGCGCAGACAACAGTAATGGATAGGAATGTCTGATGCTGAATGTCAATAAAAATAAAATAAAATAAAAAACACTTAAAGAATAAAACAAAACAAAAAACTAATAAAAGCATTAAATATAATTTTATCCATCCATCCATCTTCTTCCGCTTATCTGAGGTCGGGTCGCGGGGGCAGCAGCCTAAGCAGGGAAGCCCAGACTTCCCTCTCCCCAGCCACTTCGTCCAGCTCCTCTCGGGGGATCCCGAGGCGTTCCCAGGCCAGCTGGGAGACATAGTCTTCCCAACGTGTCCTGGGTCTTCCCCGTGGCCTCCTACCGGTTGGACGTGCCCTAAACACCTCCCGAGGGAGGCGTTCGGGTGGCATCCTGACCAGATGCCCGAACCACCTCATCTGGCTCCTCTCGATGTGGAGGAGCAGTGGCTTTACTTTGAGCTCCCCTCGGATGACAGAGCTTCTCACCCTATCTCTAAGGGAGAGCCCCGCCACCCGGCGGAGGAAACTCATTTCGGCCGCCTGGACCCGTGATCCTGTCCTTTTGGTCATAACCCAAAGCTCATGACCATAGGTAAGGATGGGAACGTAGATCGACCGGTAAATTGAGAGCTTTGCCTTACGGCTCAGCTCCTTCTTCACCACAACGGATCGATACAGCGTCCGCATTACTGAAGATGCCGCACTTATCGGCCTGTCGATCTCACTATCCACTTTTCCCTCACTCGTGAACAAGACTCCTAGGTACTTGAACTCCTCCACATATAATTTTATGTCTTTCAAAATATGGGTGGGGGGTTAGTTTTGGTTGATATCAGCACTTCAGTCATCAACAATTGCATCATCAGAGAAATGGACATTGAAACAGTGTAGGTCTGACTTGGTAGGATATGTACAGCGAGCAGTGAACATAGTGAGTTCAGATTGCATAAGAACAAGTATATACATTTGATTCTTTACATTTGATTATTTAAAATCCGGGGAGGTGGGATGTGGAGGGGGGAGGGTGTTAGTCAAGGGTTGAAGATGCCTGGAGGTGTTCTTTTAGTGTGGTTTTGAAGGAGGATAGAGATGCAAAGTGATGCACAGACGCTACTATGAATAAGTATAAAAGAGAATAATGAATATCTGTATACACATAAAATGTTGAGTATATCTAGCATGTTATGCCCATTTGATTGTAGACTCTTACTGACACCTTGTGGCGATAGGAAAATACTACACTTCATTTGTTTGGGCACTTCCGGGTTGACGACGTCAGTTCAGTTCATGAGACAATTGAGAAGTAGACAAGTTGTGTTAGCTCTTACAAGCCTTGGAAAAGATAAGTCTGCAAGTTAACTGTTTAACTTGTTTATGTAACTCAATATTAAGCTGGAAAGTGGTTAAATTTGATACTAAGATGTTTATTGAAAAACAACTTTGTGCACTGTTTTAATGGCTGTTTTGAGGACTTAAAATGGCTGCCAGTCGTATATTTCCACCAGCGAAATAGTTTCAACACTCAGAAGTATTTGTTTGATGATAGTGCTGTATGTTTGTGTGAAGCATATAAAGTACATATGGTGTATTACATTTCAGTATGTTATTTGAATCACATAGCTTATACATTTGTCGTTGTGTGCATTTCAGTTTTACAAAAAAAATCCAGTGCAAGACAAAAGTAAAGATAGGAAAAGACAAAGCAAGATCAACAACAATAAAGAGCCTAAATGGATTCATCTGCTTTGGAACTTTATTAGAACGTCTTGGATTGTTTGTTAGCTGTCTGCCGAGCTGTATAACCTCAACACAAATGTGTTTTGTACTGTATACTCTCACCTTTTCAGTTAAATCTTTAATTTTTAAATAAAAGTACACAATGTAGTATGTCAATGCATGTACTTGGCCGAATAAAACCATATTTACAAAACACCTGTTAAAAGGTGTTGTTTGCAACTTCCTTACAGCAACAAATAAGCGTGTGTTAACATTATTGGTTGAACAGAACACATTTGTCTATATTTTTCACAAATGCAAAGTTAATGTAACTGGCCCGAATAAAATGATTGGTGTTGACGGCGGTCACTAAACTGGTCTCGTCAACACGTAGGCGCAGGGAGCGAGTGCACACGTACAACAGCAGCAGTGACGTGCAGTCACTAGAGGCAGGTGAGGCGGGGCCTCACCTGCCATCATGGAAAGAAAAAAAAAATGTAAAAAGAAGAAAATAAAAATTTAATTGTTATATGTATCCAGTGATTATACTATAAAGTTATTTTCCATTTAACTTCACCAGTTTTAGATTATTTTTATTCAAAATCGCTGAATTTTCACATTTGCCGTTCAAATACTGAGAAGAGACGGTGCGGTGAACAGCAGCCAGTTGAGGCACGTCACTCAGTGCCTCAACATAGATTCTGGACTCGGCTAACTGCTGGCCTGCTGTGCAGTGAGACTGTATTGCTATATGAATTATATTATACATTTCCATAGTTTAGTTAGCTGAGGTATATAATGTACAGTGTATTTTGTCAACAACTGTATGTGTGTAACGTATTTCTTGTGCTGAGCGATCATAAAACGGCTGCAAAAGACGCTCTGGCTGAGGCTCCAGTAATCCCGCCTCCTGCACCCCCGCCGTAGAATTGTTATATCAACTAAAGCCCACACTTAAACTTTCCACGTGCAAGATTGAATCTATTTAAAAAAGTTATTTCATAAGAAGCCAAAAAGTGCAAAAACAATAATGTTCGTGTTGGAGGAGTTGTGAATGACTGCAGGGCCACAACATTAGGTACACCTGCAGACTGCAGGTGTACCTAATTCACAACTCCTCCAACACGAACATTATTATTTTTGCACTTTTTGGCTTCTTATTAAATAACTTTTGTAACCTATTTTTATGGGCTTTCCTCTTTGTGATGTTAAGTTCCTGTTATGCGCTGTTATACAGTACATGCCTTGAGCTCTTATTTTGAAGGCGCTAAGAGCGGAAGTGATGACACGTTGGAGTGGAGCGGAGGTTTTTGAAAGAAGGTAAATAAAGTGGTCCTCGTGTAAACTGGAGCCTCCGTGTTTGTTATTTTGTAGTTTCATACAGTATAGGCGACATTTATAAACCCTCGGTTACACTTTTTTAAATAGATTCAATCTTGCACGTGGAAAGTTTAAGTGAGGGCTTTAGTTGCGGCCAGGCCCGGCCCTAACCAATCTGGCGCCCTAGGCAAGATTTTAGGTGGCGCCCCCCCCCCCCCACATCGGCAGTGAAGTGTACAAGAAACCGAATAGCTTTGTCTTTGACCTTTTTTTTTTTACTTACAACTATACCTGATATAAAAAGGGGTGGAAAAGTGACTATTACCTGCAGGGCAAACATTAGCTAACCAGAAGGCAATAACAATGTAAACAAAAAACACCTGCTTAAAATATCTAATACAAATGTCCCAGAGGAATGTAGGTGGGAGTACTGTAATTACCTAACGTTACATTATTATTTTCCATAACAATTTAGCCCCCTCCACAATATTAACCCGACGTTAAAACAGAACTAGCTATTTATTGATTAGCAATTGCCGACTAATGTAACATTAGCTTAATGCTAAAAAGCCAGGTTACTATCACATTCTGTAACAGACAAATAATTTCATGTAGGCTAACGTTACCTACCTGCTACCTCTGTCTTTTCTCGTTTCTCCTCCTCTTCTTTTCTCTTTTTTCTTCCCTGGGCACCTGACAGTTTTGGCCGTTTTGACATCTTGTGTTGATTTTTTGATGTGGTGACGTCCAAAAAGAGTCATGATACGGGAAGGGAGGGGGCGCACAGGGGGGGGGGGGATGTTGTAACAAATAATATTTCTATTAAATAGGCTTTACTTTGCATTTTAATTAACGTGGGATTATTTTTTGTATTTAGAAATAATAGTACCACCTTTTTTTCTCTCCAACATTTGTGGCACTTGCGTGGCGCCCCCTGATGGACGGCGCCCTTAGCATTTGCCTATACGGCCTATGCCACGGGCCGGCCCTGGTTGCGGCGCATGGACTTAATTTATAAGTAAAGGTGGGACCATAATAACGTTTTTTTTATTAAATGTGCTTTTTTGTGTGCTACAGTTTGTATGTGTAAAGTTAAAGTTAAGTTAAAGTACCAATGATTGTCACACACACACTAGGTGTAATGAAATTTGTCGTCTGCATTTGACCCATCCCCTTGTTCACCCCCTGGGAGGTGAGGGGAGCAGTGGGCAGCAGCGGCGCCGCGCCCGGGAATCATTTTTGGTGATTTAACCCCCAATTCCAACCCTTGATGCTGAGTGCCAAGCAGGGAAGAATGCTGGTATGAGCTTTTAAACATAACCCGTTAACTGCTGCCAATCAAATGGTGAATAAGATACTCTTTAGGGTTCATATGTTTGTAAATCTGACTGTGATGAAGTCAGTGCCTCACCAGTCATCAACCTCACCGCACGTCACTGAACAGCCGTCCAAGAGAAGCAACGAACAATTTGCAGTCATGTTGTTGTTATGATAGAATATACGTTTAACACCTAAAGCTAATGCGCATGCGTGTTACGTACGTACGTACGTACGTACGTACGTACGTCATTACGTACCGGAAGCTACAACAGGGCGGGATGTTCTCTTTAAAAGTACATTGGAAAGTGGGCGCCAGCTTGAAATCCGTGTAAATGTTGCAAACAGCCCCTTTATTGGTAAAAGCATATGAACAAAGTTCTGGTTACACACACAACAATGACGTCACATGTTATATGTGCTGATGTTTTAGACATCCAAACGAATCAAAGTCTTACCAGTTTATTTCAAATCCTCCTGTCAGGTTCAAACACCGATGACATCTATTAAACAGACAAGAAGCAAGGAATTAAACAAGAGACAGAATTCTATTTTGCTTATTGAGGAGAAACGCCTGGGCGGTACTCTTTGTACAGTCTTCCACCACGCTCTGGCAAAAGGTTGCACGCCTCCTCTTTTATTCGGACTTTCCCTGATTACATGGCAACAGCTGTTTCTAAGGGGAGAGGCGGTCGTAAACAGCCGTCGACCTTTGGTCACAAAACAGTTCAAAGAAAAGATGCCTGGAGCTTGCGTCAGGTCCTGCTTCCTCTCCGCTTTGTAGATCTCGGGTCAAGACAAGATCTTCCTGTGGATAAAAATAGATCAAAGAAACCGACACCTTCATGTCGCTTCCCATCCTACACATTGGAGTTTTACAAGCCTTTTGCTTGGTAAGATCAAAGACAGCTTTTGTCCTCTCGCCGGGAACTCACGGCAACACAAAGTTTTGTGATAACTTAGATACAATTATTCTGACACCTCCATCTTCATTTGCTGCTGCTGTTCTCACCAGTACACAATGTTGTATATTAATGTGTGTAATTGACGGATAAAGGCACTAATCTTAACCATCTAATCTATAAATGGTAGAATCATATTTACAATTTTGTGTTACACACACAACAATGATGTCACACATGTTATATGTGCTGATGTTAGTAAGTCAGTTTAAGTTTTGAGAGTTTATTTCAAATCCTGCATCTTTATTTGCTGCTGCTGTTCTCACCAGCACACTTGTGTTTCTTACACTGGTACTTATAAGAGAATCTTTCACCACACACACTGCAACTAAACACTTTCTCTCCGGTGTGTATCCTCATGTGTCGTCCAAGTGTCGCTTGGTCACAGAAGCTTTTGTTGCAGCTTGAACAGAAAAATGATTTCTCACCAGTGTGCGTTCGCATGTGCACTTTTAAATTCTTCTTATGTGCAAAACCTTTGCAACAGATTGAACAGGTAAAAGGTTTTTCACCGGTATGTACTCTTGTGTGTCTCTCCAAATGGTACTTTTGAGGGAATGTTTTATTGCAAACTGAGCATGGGAATGGTTTTTCTCCGGTGTGTGTCCTCATGTGGGTTTTCAAATCGTGACTTTGTAAAAATCCTTTAGTGCAGACTGAACAAATAAAAGGTTTTTCTCCAGTGTGCGTTTTCATGTGTACTTTCAAATTTTGACTTTGTACAAAACCTTTACCGCAGACTGAACAGAGAAAAGGTTTTTCTCCGGTGTGCATTCTCATGTGTACTTTTAAATGCTGTGTTTGTACAAAACCTTTACCACATTCTGAGCAGGAAAAAGCGTTTTCTCCAGTGTGTATTCTCATGTGTACTTTCAGATCACAGCGGTAATTAAAAGTTTTGTCACAGTGAGAACATGTGAAGTGTGTGTTGTCAGTGTGACATGTCTTATCATCTTTATAGTCTTCATCATCATGTTCTCCAGTGTGTAATCTTTTGTGTCTTTTCAAACATTGACTTTGTGTAAAACTTTTGCCACAGATTGAACAGGAAAAGGGCTTCTCTCCAGTGTGTATTCTCATGTGTACTTTCAAATTTTGACTTAACACAAAACTTTTACCACATACTGAGCAGGAAAAGGGTTTTTCTCCAGTGTGGATTTGCATGTGTTCTTTCAACCCGTTTTTTCTTGAAAAACATTTCCCACACCTTGAGCAAGAAAAAGGTTTTTCCCCGGTGTGTATTCTCATGTGTACTTTCCTATAGCGATGACTAAAGATTTTGTCGCAGTGAGAACATGTGAAGTGTGTGTTGTCAGTGTGACATGTCTTATCATCTTTAGAGTCTTCATCATCAGTGTCAGGAGAGTGTGACGTTGTGTCCTCACTATCTGATAGTGGAGCTAAGAGCTTGTCTGCTTGTGATCCTCCACAGTGGTCTCCATCAGCTTCTGTTGTCATGTGTTGAGTTGAGCTGCTGCTTGGAGGCTCCGCCTCTCTCTGCTCCTCACTTTCACCTTTGACCTCATCATCTTCACTCTTCACAGGGACACCAATCACTGGGAACTCCTCCAACCATTCAAGCTGATCTCCCTCCTGACTGATGCTGTGTTCCTCCTCTTCCTCTTTAATTTGGGGGCTCAGTGGGTCCTCCTCTTCCTTTTTAAGGTGCAGATTCTGTGGCGCCTCCTTTTCCTCTTTAATGTGAGGGGGCTGTGGCTCCTCCTGCTCCATCCTAAAGCTCCACTCCTGCTGCTCAGGGAGAACATTTTTTCCACAGACGTCTGCAGGACACAAGAAAACAAACGCATGCTTCAGAATTGTCCAGCTTTGCTCAGTCACATGACACATTCAGTACGTTTACATGTACTATAGAAAAACAAGTTATGGTATGAACTTGCCCCTAAATCTCCTTGGGTGACAAACACGCAGCGCCTTACAACATTATTCAGTAAATAAGTAAATAAGACCAAACCGTGTTGGGCATACTTGCCAACCTTGAGACCTCCGGGGGGGGGATGTGGTTAAGAGGGGAGGAGTATATTTACAGCTAGAATTCACCAAGTCAAGTATTTCATATATATATATATATATATATATATATATATATACATATAAGAAATACTTGACTTTCAGTGAATTCTAGCTATATATATTTATATTTATTTTATATATATATATATTAGAGATGCGCGGATAGGCAATTATTTCATCCGCAACCGCATCAGAAAGTCGTCAACCATCCGCCATCCACCCGATGTAACATTTGATCAGAACCGCACCCGCCCGCACCCACCCGTTGTTATATATCTAATATAGACGATGCAAGGCATTAGTGAGGTTATAAAGCTTTTGCCTGTTAAAGAAAGGAGACTGATCCAATGCAGCACAGACATTCGCGTGCCACGCTGTCACGACCCAGACGCACACCAGTGCGCAATCATATGGGAGCCGCGCTGAGCGCACCTCTAATCGCATCTCTAATCGCATCTCGCTGCCGGCGACGGCCGGGTATGGGCCCGACGCTCCAGCGCCATCCATTTTCAGGGCTAGTTGATTCGGCAGGTGGGTTGTTACACACTCCTTAGCGGGTTCCGACTTCCATGGCCACCGTCCTGCTGTCTATATCAACCAGGGTGAGCCCCACCCCTTTCGTGAGCGCACTGCGCGTGGAGTGACCCCTGTTACGCGCCCCCGGCAACAGGGGTGGCGGGCAGGTAAGCTGCGCGGGCGGAGCGGCGGGGAGTGACCCCTGTTACGAGCCCCCGGCCACGGGGGTAGCGGGCAGGTAAGCTGCTTACCTGCTGCGCGTGACGCCGGCCGCGGCGAAGGCGGACGAGGCGGGGTGTCGGTGCGGTGGGCGCGGTGGTGACCCTGGACGTGCGTCGGGCCCTTCTCGCGGATCGCCTCAGCTACGGCTCCAAAATGGGGCCCTCTCGGGGGAAGGGGCCTCGGTCCCGGACCCCGGCGAGGCGTCTTTTCTCCGCTCCGTAAAAGTGTCCATCTCTTCTTTTTTTTTTCTTCTGTTGTGGCATATGCTGCAGGTGCCTGCTCGTTTTTCGTATGTGGGTAACAACATTTAACTATGTATATATATTTCCGAATTGGTTTAACTGCCACCCGCCTGAATCTATTTAAAATCTAATTTTTTTTTATTTCAACCGCCCGACCCGACCCGACCCGCGGATAAAATCTAATTTTTTTAAATTTCATCCGCCCGCGGACTCCGCGGTTGTGCCCGCAAACCGCGCATCTCTAATATATATATATATATATATATATATATATATATATATATATATATATATATATATATATATATATATATATAGATAAGAGAAATACTTGAATTTCAGTGTTCATTTATTTCCACATATACACACACATAACACTCATCTACTCATTGTTGAGTTAAGGGTTAAATTGTCCATCCTTGTTCAATTCTCTGTCGCTATTTTTCTAACCATGCTGAACACCCTCTCTGATGATGCATTCTGCTTCGTCTCCTTGTTGTGTGCGCAGTTGTGCACTGCACTCTCTAAAAGGCGTAGATGTTATTGTCACATATGCATGTACACTAGAAGGCAGTATTGTCCTGTTTAAGAGTGTCACAACATTGCTGTTTACGGCAGACAAACTGCTTTGCGGTAGACGAAAAGGTGACTGCTGTTGTTGTGTGTTGTTACCGCGCTGGGAGGATGTTAATGAAACTGCCTAACAATAAACCCGCATAAGAAACCAAGAACTCGCCCTCCATCATTCTACAGTTATAACGTGATTGGGCAGGCACGCTGTTTATATTGTGGGAAAGCGGACGTGAAAACAGGCTGTCGACACGTCACTAAGGTCCGCCTGAATTTCGGGAGATTTTCGGGAGAAAATTTGTCCCGGGAGGTTTTCGGGAGAGGCGCTGAATTTCGGGAGTTTCACGGAAAATCCGGGAGGGTTGGCAAGTATGGTGTTGGGGGACTTTTTTTTTTTTTTTTACCAAGGATGGGCAATACGGCATTAAATGTTTATTGCAATATATTATTCAACAGATAAATTGATTTAAAAAAAAATGGAAATGATGTAACATATTACATCATTGCCATTTGCATTAATTTTCTCAAAACTATTAATAATCTAACTGTTGATTTACTGTTAATATCTGGTTACATTGTGTTACAGGGGTTAGTGCATGTGCCTCACAATACAAAGATCCTGAGTTCAATCCCGGGCTCGGGATCTTTCTGTGTGGAGTTTGCATGTTCTCCCCGTGACTGCGTGGGTTCCCTCCGGGTACTCCGGCTTCCTCCCACCTCCAAAGACATGCACCTGGGGATAGGTTGATTGGCAACACTAAATTGGCCCTAGTGTGTGAATGTTGTCTGTCTATCTGTGTTGGCGACTTGTCCATGTTGTACCCCGCCTTCCACCCGAATGCAGCTGAGATAGGCTCCAGCACCCCCCGCGACCCCAAAAAAGGGAAAAGCGGTAGAATATAGATGGATGGATGGATGGCATGCAAAAGTACTCAGAAAATGTTTCCCATTTGGCAACTCTATCCTGTAGCCACGCCTCCTCAGCTATTATACTTCCTGTGTTTTGACCTCTGTTTTTTGACATTCGTCACGTCAAAAATGTACCTTCTCAATGGCAACTAATAAATACTAACAGTGTTCGGATTGTAATCATCAAAGTATGATTAGCAGCAGACTACACAACCGTCAACGTTTCATTAAAAAAAACACCACAAAATGACATTTTGACGCAAAAATTAATGTTTAAAAACGTGGAAATCCACATGTCTGGAATTGAAACCGCATCTTACAGATGTCCAACATTCCTACTAGAGATGTCCGATGGCTTTTTTTTGCCAATATCCGATATTGTCCAACTCTTAATTACCGATTCCGATATCAACCGATACCGATATATACAGTCGTGGAATTAACACATTATTATGCCTAATTTTGTTGTGATGCCCCGCTGGATGCATTAAACAATGTAACAAGGTTTTCCAAAATAAATCAACTCAAGTTATGGAAAAAAAATGCCAACATGGCACTGTCATATTTATTATTGAAGTCACAAAGTGCATTATTTTTTTTAAAATGCCTCAAAACAGCAGCTAGGAATTTGGGACATGCTCTCCCTGAGAGAGCATGAGGAGGTTGAGGTGGGCGGGGTTGGGGAGGGCAGGGTTGAGGTGGGGGGGGGTCAGGGGGTAGTGGGGGGTGTATATTGTAGCGTCCCGGAAGAGTTAGTGCTGCAAGGGATTCTGGGTATTTGTTCTGTTGTGTTTATGTTCTGTTACGGGGCGGATGTTCTCCCGAAATGTGTTTGTCATTCTTGTTTGGTGTGGGTTCACAGTGTGGCGCATATTTGTAACAGTGTTAAAGTTGTTTATACGGCCACCCTCAGCGTGACCTGTATGGCTGTTGACCAAGAATGTATTGCATTCACTTATGTAATTGGGCCGGCACGCAAAGGCAGTGCCTTTAAGGTTTATTGGCGCTCTGTACTTCTCCCTACGTCCATGTACACAGCGGCGTTTTAAAAAGTCATACATTTTACTTTATGAAACCGATACCGATCATTTCCGATAATACATTTTAAAGCATTTATCGGCCGATAATATCGGCAGTCCGATATTATCGGACATCTCTAGTTGTGATGTTGGTGAAAAAAATGTTCTACGTTTCTGTTCACTGCTTCAATCACACATGAAATGATTGGTTCTACAGCCACAAATGGTTGAACTTGCACTTACCATCTTACACAAATAACTCTGCTTTGCTGTGGGCTTTCGTAATATCAGCTGCTAGCTAAACTCTGCTGTAACATACACAGCACCGCACACTTGTCATGCTCCAGAAATTCTAATCGGGCTGTACAGCTAAATACCGTATTTTTCGGAGTATAAGTCGCACCAGCCGAAAATGCATAATAAAGAAGGAAGAAAAACATATATAAGTCGCACTGGAGCCCGGCCAAACTATGAAAAAAACTGCGACTTATAGTCCGAATAATACGGTATATTTATTTTTTTTGTGCGTGTGTGTGTTACGGACAGCAAAGCCCTGTCTGTCTGAGAGAAAGACAAGCATTATTGACCTACAGTTAACAACTCACTTTACCTTTTTCTATGTTGAAGCAGCAAAAAAGGACATTATGTTAAATGAAGAGTTTCTGTCTCTGATAGTTGATATAATAATGTAACTGCATCATAAAGCCTACATGAACTCCATGGTGTTCAGGTATGAATAGTCTCTCCTATTGCTATTGTACTATTTTTTCAGCTATAGTTACATTAATCATTAGCAATGTAGCAGCCTAGTTTTGAATGGCAGGGTCCCTGCTCTCACATGTTGATAAAAATATAACATTTGCATAATAAAAATCAACTACAGGTTTCCCAAATAAGTCGCATTTTTTGGGGAAATGTATTTGATAAAAGCCAACACCAAGAATAGACATTTGAAAGGCAATTTAAAATAAATAAAGAATAGTGAACAACAGGCTGAATAAGTGTACGTTATATGAGGCATAAATAACCAACTGGTATGTTAACGTAACATATTATGGTAAGAGTCATTCAAATAACTATAACATATAGAACATGCTATACGTTTACCAAACAATCTGTCACTCCTAATCGCTAAATCCCATGAAATCTTATACGTCTAGTCTCTTACGTGAATGAGATAAATAATATTATTTGATATTTTACGCTAATGTGTTAATAATGTCACACATAAGTCGCTCCTGAGTATAAGTCGCACCCCCGGCCAAATTATGAAAAAAACTGCGACTTATAGTCCGAAAAATACGGTAGTTTATGTAATTATTTTCTATGAGATTGAAAAAAATGTTTCGACTGCTTTCCGTACCTTGGAGACATCATGCCTCGTCGGTGTGTTGTCGGAGGGTGTAACAACACGAACAGGGACGGATTCAAGTTGCACCAGTGGCCCAAAGATGCGAAAGTGGCAAGAAATTGGACGTTTGTTCCGCACACTTTACCCACGAAAGCTATGCTACAACAGAGATGGCAAGAATGTGTGGATATCCTGCGACACTCAAAGCAGATGCATTTCCAACTGGACTGGACAGATCAGCTTTCAGGAAAAGAGAGCGGATGAGGGTATGTCTACAGAATATATATATTGATGAAAACTGGGCTGTCTGCACTCTCAAAGTGCATGTTGTTGCCAAATGTATTTCATATGCTGTAAACCTAGTTCATAGTTGTTAGTTTCCTTTAATGCCAAACAAACACATACCAATCGTTGGTTAGAAGGCGATCGCCGAATTCGTCCTCGCTTTCTCCCGTGTCGCTGGCTGTCGTGTCGTTTTCGTCGGTTTCGCTTGCATACGGTTCAAACCGATATGGCTCAATAGCTTCAGTTTCTTCTTCAATTTCGTTTTAGCTACCTGCCTCCACACTACAACCATCCGTTTCAATACATGCGTAATCTGTTGAATCGCTTAAGCCGCTGAAATCCGAGTCTGAATCCGAGCTAATGTCGCTATAGCTTGCTGTTCTATGCGCCATGTTTGTTTGTGTTGGCATCACTATGTGATGTCAGGAAAATGGACGCTGGATTTTAACGATGGTTAAAATCAGGCACTTTGAAGCTTTTTTTAGGGATATTGCGTGATGGGTAAAATTTTGAAAAAAACTTCGAAAAATATAATAAGCCACTGGGAACTGATTTTTAATGGTTTTAACCATTCTGAAATTGTGATAATGTTCCCCTTTAAGACTTGAAGTCCCTGAGCATGAACCTAAGAAGACTACTTGGATGAGAGGCCAAACGTCTTCTAAGACAAAGTGAACAGTCCAGTTGTGATGGACTGAATGCCCTGAGAATAAAATGATATGTGGATGTTGTGCTTACTTGGACTGTGATGAAGCTGTGAGGACTCAGGTGGTTTGTCTTCATGGTCTTCAGTCTTCACAGAGACAACAGTCAGTGGAAACTTGGTGAGATCAGCCTCCTCCTGCCCTAGAAGACACTCTTCCTCCTGAGTGATCCACACTTCCTCCTCTTCCTCTTTAATGTGGGGGGGCTGCTGGACGTCTGTTGGGTAAATAAGTAAATAAAGATTAAGAGAGAAGATAAATAATTTTTGACCGACACTGTTAACACAATGATATTATTTGTGTTCTTTTGTGTGCTGTGTTAAAAGTGTCTAGCTAAACAATCAATAACACAGGAAAAAGTTCCTTTTGTCAAAACGGGGAGCAACTTGAAAAGCCTTCATAAGTACGAGCCAGAATTGATCAAGGCATTCCTAACTTTACGCCCACTGGTGTAAAGTTTGTATCTGTAATAATTGTTTTCTGTAAAAACATGCCGGCCTATTACACCTAAGTCTTATCTCTAGCATTCACCTTGTAATGGCATAGTCCGACACCCAACCATAAATTACATATACTTTTCAAATGTTCTTGTGATCAGACAATATTTTGGGTATCTTAGATGGAATTTTTTATTTATTTACTTTTTTAGGCACAAATTCCATCTTATATTTTGTTTGATTGATTGAGTGAGAAGTTTATTGACATCTTAAAGAATTTAATCCATGTAATGCTTTAAAAAGGCAAATGGATGGCACAAAAAGGCCAAAAGGCTTGTTTCCATTGTGGTCCATTAAATATTTATCTCATTTGATCCGTTCAATAATAAAAGATATAGAACCTGTAACATGTATATAAAAAATTACGTTAACATTTTTTATAAATTATGTACCGTATTTTTCTGAGTATAAGCCGCACCGGAGTATAAGTCGCACCTGCCGAAAATGCATAATAAAGAAAGAAAAAAACATATATAAGTCGCACTGGAGCCCGGCCAAACTATGAAAAAAAGTGCAACTTATAGTCCGAAAAATACGGTACATAGACACAGTATACATGTCAGGTGATTTGAAAAGCAATATATACAAAAAAATGGGGGGTATATACACTATGTACCTACTCAGTGGCCTAGGGGTTAGAGTGTCCGCCCTGAGATCGGTAGGTTGTGGGTTCAAACCCAGGCTGAGTCATACCAAAGACTATAAAAATGGGACCCATTACCTCCCTGCTTGGCACTCAGCATCAAGGGTTGGAATTGGGGGTTAAATCACCAAAAATGATTCCCGGGCGCGGCCACCGCTGCTGCCCACTGCTCCCCTCATCTCCCAGGGGGTGATCAAGGGTGATGGGTCAAATGCAGAGAATAATTTCGCCACACCTAGTGTGTGTGTGACAATCATTGGTACTTTAACTTTTAACTTTACCTGAGATCACATTTGAATATGAATTTGAATAGTATATGAATAAGAAGACATCCTTATTCATATACAGAGCACTTTCAGTAAGTTGGCCTGGTCAGTAAGGAGCGCAAATGTGTGGAACTCAGTACCTGAGGAGGTTAAACTGGTCACAATTTACAAGGCCTTCACAAAAAATTTGAAAATGTGGCTTATAAAATGCCGACAGCTGCCAGCACTAAAAGATGAGCCTGTTTTGATGCTAAGCTAAATGTTATGTTGTATTTTATTTTTTATCATATCGTATATGTATTGTGTGCTTTTTTTCTTTCTCTGTCTCATTCTTTTCTTTTAAATTGTAATTTTACTGCCTTTTTTACATCCCGGCCAGGGGACTACAGATGAAAACTAGACTTCTGGCTAATTATGGCTTTTTTAACCACTTTTTAACCATGTGTAGTCATGTGTTTTATGAAATTGAATTGTCCCCTTTGAAATAAACTCATCCATCCATCCATTTTCTACCGCTTGTCCCGTTCGGGGGACAAGTCTCCACCTCACCGCAGAGCCAACACAGATAGACAGACAACATTCACACACTAGGGTCCATTTAGTGTTGCCAATCAACCTATCCCCAGGTGCATGTCTTTGGAGGTGGGAGGAAGCCGGAGGACCCGGAGGGAACCCACGCAGTCACAGGGAGAACATGCGAACTCCAAACTCCCGAGCGCAGGATCGAACCCAGGACTTTCGTATTGTGAGGCAGACGCATTAACCCCTCTACTACCGTGCTGCCCGAAATAAACTCATCTTAATCTTAATAGACTAGACTTAGACTTCCTTTTTATTGTCATTCAAATGTGAACTTTACAGCACAGATAAGAACGAAATTTCGTTACATAAGCTCCATGGTAGTGCAGGATAAAAAAGCAATAAGGTGCATATATAAATAAATAAATAAATAAATATAAATAATATATATAAAATAAATAAATATATATAAATAAATAGATTACTGTACAGATAAATATATTGCACTTTTTCACATGCGTCCACGTTTATGGATGTATGTTATATTGTCTTTTTTATTCCAGCGAGTTAATCCATTTTTGGGGAAGTTGAGGGGATAATTTAATTATGATGCGTTCAAGAGTCTTAACATAATGAACCCTTTTGAGCGAAAAAAAAAAAAATACATATGATGTAAATACCAGGGGTGTAACGGTATGTGTATTTGTATAGAACCGTTTTGGTACGGGGCTTTCGGTTCGGTTCAGAGGTGTACTGAACGAGTTTCCACACGAACATATTAAGTAGCCGCCTCCGTTTCCTTCTGTCTCTGTCAGTCCTCTACACAGCACCCAGCATTGTCCCACCCACAAAATCATCTGATTGGTTACAAACAGAGCGGTAACAGCCAATCAGCAGTGCGTATTCAGAGCGGTAACAGCCAATCAGCAGTGCGTATTCAGAGCGCATGTAGTCAGTGCTTAGTGTTTAGCAGGTAAGCATCAAGCAGCGGACTCTCCCCAAATTATAATAAACCCCTCCCAGTCAACTACCGTATTTTCCGCACTATAAGCCGCCCCGGGTTATTAGCCGCACCTTCAATGAATGGCATATTTCAAAACTTTGTCCACCTATAAGCCGCCCCGGGTTATAAGCCGCGCCTACGCTGCGCTAAAGGGAATGTCAAAAAAACAGTCAGATAGGTCAGTCAAACTTGAATAATATATTACAAACCAGCGTTCTAACAACTCTGTTCACCCCCAAAATGTAATGTGCAAATGTGCAATCACAAAAATAGTAACACTCAAATTAGTGCAGAGCAATAGTAACATCAATAACTCAATGTTGCTCGAACGTTAATGTCACACAACACACAAAATAAAGATTTAAAGCTCACTTTCTGAAATTATTCCTCATCCATAAATCCCTTGAATTCTTCTTCAGTGTCTGAATTAAAAAGTTGGGCGAATACGGCATCCAAAATGGCCGGCTCCGTCTCGTCGAAGTCATCAGAGTCAATGTCGCTGTTGTTGTCCAGCAGTTCCGTGAATCCTGCCTTCCGGAAAGCTCGGACCACAGTTGAGACCGATATATCCGCCAGGCATTTACAATCCACTGGCAGATGTTGGCGTATGTCGTCCGGCGCTGTCTCCCTGTCTTAGTGGCGCAGGTCATCTTGTTGCTTCCTCTACCTACGCACCATTGATTCATTTATGTTCAATTCTCTCGCTGCTGCTCTATTTCCGTGTTCTACTGCGTGACTTATTGCCTTGAGTTTGAATTCTGCGTTGTACGCGTGTCTCTTAATAGGAGCCATTTTGTGGTCTTTACAGATGTAAACACACAAATGAAATGAAACGCAATATCCGGGGGCTTCTTCTTCTACGGGGGCGGGTGGTTGCTTACAGTAGAAGAAGAAGCGCTTCCTCTTCTATGGGGGCGGGTGCTTACCTTGGCGGTTGCTTACCATAGAAGAAGAAGCGCTTCCTCTTCTACGGGGAAAAAAGATGGCGGCTGTTTACCGTAGTTGCGAGACCTAAACTTTATGAAAATTAATATTAATATTAATCCATATATAAGGCGCACCGGGTTATAAGCCGCACTGTCAGCTTTTGAGAAAATTTGTGGTTTTTAGGCGCGGCTTATAGTGCGGAAAATACGGTACTAGTAACATCACTATGAGCCCGTTGACCTTCTAGAAATATAAAAGGCATCTCAGCTCGCAGTCCTGGATTGAGATGAAAGCTAATTCACCTTTAGCGTAACGTTAGCTCATTTTGCTGTGTGTGTGTGTGTGTGTGTGTGTGAGTGTTACGGACAGCAAAGCACTGTCTGTCTGTTATTTCACTTTACCCTTTTCTGTGTTGGTTGAGCTGTGTTGAAGCAGCAAAAAAGGACATTATGTTAAATGAAGAGTTTCTGTCTCTGATAATTGATATAATAATGTAAGTGCATCATTAAGCCTACATGAACTCCATGGTGTTCAGGGATGAATAGTCTCTCCTATTGCTATCGTACCATTTTTCAGCTATAGTTGCATTAATCATTAGTAATGGAGCAGCCTAGTTTTGAATGGCAGGGTCCCTGCTATCACATGTTGATAAAAATATAACATTTACATAATAAATCAACTACAGGCTTCCCAAATGCTGTAATAAATTAAGCATGATGAGTTGACTTGAAACTGTTTAATGTTGCACTTTTTATATGTAGAAGAAAAGTTTTGTCATTTTATTTAATCTGATTAACAACTTGAGGCAGTTTAATGTTGATTAACGTGGGCAGAATTATTATAGTGTTCCCAACGTTAAAAGGATAAAGCCATTGTTTACAAATTTGGCAAATAAATAACCAAAAAATTTATATTTTGTTGTTTTCTTACTGTACCAAAAATGAACAGAACCGTGACCTCTAAACCGGGGTATGTACCGAACCGAAATTTTTGTGTACCGTTACACCCCTAGTATATACATTTAAAAAAAACTAATTCCAAAGCTACTTCGAACAGTCATACTATGTTTTGTCATCATATTAAATATTTATCTTCACTTTTTTGTGATTTTGGTGGCTGGGTCAAAATAAAACCAAAGCACTGCATCATTCTCACAAGACAATTCGCCTTCCATTCGACAATATATATATATATAAAAAAGCAAGTGAATAATGAAATATGACATTAGTAAAGATGTGAGAGTAAGAAGTAAACAAACCTGTTCTGTGTAACACAACTTGATGTTTCTTGAAAACAGCGTCCAGTAGTTGATGTTGTCGCTCCTTCTCCTCTTTTGTTGGACAAAGTTCCTCCTCGTACTGTGCTATCGTTCTCTCGCACATTTTCACACAATCACAACACTTTACACTCACACTTGATCTCTGCTTAGCGATGTGTTTTCATCACTTCCGCCTCTCTTTGTTAGCAGCTAACATGCTAAGCTAACTAGCAAGCTATGCTAGCACGGATATCTTCAAGTTAACGTGCACTCAGACTAATGTATCCGGATACAAACTATTAATAACAATGTTTACTCTATTACACGACACAAATGTGTACATGTACGTGCTGAATAAGAACACAGTACTGTAATAAACACAATAACGTCTTCCCCGTCGAACGCCATTTTGCTTGTTCTTCGACCTGTTTAGTTCACGCGCAGTGTTGTCAGATCTCGCGAGAGAAACAAGTACAAACGATATAGTAAAGTAAACACGTCTACTGTACATTTTCAAAATAAATACACTATTTCCGTTATAGTCTTCAAACATTAAACAGTCATTAAAACAACACTCACATGAAGAAAGAACAAACAAAAAAAACGGGGAAAAATATTACTCATTTCTTATTAATTTGTCTTTGATTGTAGTCTTTTTTTATGTCTTCTAGGTTTTCATGACCATTTTGTTTTCTTTTGTCGTTACAGGTTGCATTCACCTGACGTCACGTCCGGCTCATTACCAATGCAAGACTCGAAGTGGTGGGCCAGCGATTTTTTTAATTTATTTATTTTATTATTGAACAACAAACATACATTTATAATTCACACACAAGTCAAGGCCCTTTCAACATCAAAGAAAGAAAACATAAGCAAATACAGATAGAGTATTAAATATAATAAATAATGATAATAATAAAACATTTGGGGAAAAAAAGGGGAAAAAAGGGCTACCTGTTGTTGTTTGTAGTTACCAGTAGGAAGTCATTTTACCAAATGATCTACACTACCTAAATCACTTTAAATGTTTTTAACAAAGATACCAGTTTAAGGGATTTTGTACTCTTAATCATTCTCCAAGATTTGATTGATAATTGTTTTATTTTTTATTTTTTTATTTTTATAAACCTTTATTTATAAATTGCAACATTTACAAACAATTGAAAAGTGATAATCATCAAAATAAGTACAAAAACAGCGCCAGGGGTTGTAAACTCAATAAAGTAACTAAAATAGAATGCAATATATATATATATATATATATATATATATATATATATATATATATATATATATATATATATATATATATATATATATATATATATATATATATATATATGTGTGTGTGTGTGTGTGTGTGTGTGTGTGTGTGTGTGTGTGTGTGTGTGTGTGTGTGTACAGACTAATGACAAAGAAAATGAAAAAGGTCTTGAAAATTTCCCATAATTTGAAAGACATAAAATTATAATTAATGCTTTTATTAGTTTTTTGTTTTGTTTTATTCTTTAAGTGTTTGGTTTTTTTTCATTTTATTTTTATTGACATCCAGCATCAGACATTCCTATCTATTACATCATATTCACATACATCATATATCTGTTGTCTGCCCTAAATGTCAAAATATATTTTTTGTTTATATCCCAACCATACACCCCCCCCCCCCCCAAAAAAACAACAACAAAATAGTATTTGCAAATGATGGTGGAGACTTTACACTAGACTTCAGGCAACGTGGATCCTGTGCCTCTCCTGTCTTCCTCCAGACTCTGGGACCTCGATTTCCAAAGGAAATGCAAAATTTGCATGGTTGGGTGATGGTTTGGGGTGCCATGTCATCTGCTGGTGTCGGTCCACTCTGTTTCCTGAGATCCAGGGTCAACGCAGCCGTCTACCAGCAAGTTTTAGAACACTTCATGCTTCCTGCTGCTGACCTGCTCTATGGAGATGGAGATTTCAAGTTCCAACAGGACTTGGCGCCTGCACACAGCGCAAAATCTACCCGTGCTTGGTTTACGGACCATGGTATTTCTGTTCTAAATTGGCCCGCCAACTCCCCTGACCTTAGCCCCATAGAAAATCTGTGGGGTATTGTGAAAAGGAAGATGCAGAATGCCAGACCCAAAAACGCAGAAGAGTTGAAGGCCACTATCAGAGCAACCTGGGCTCTCATAACACCTGAGCAGTGCCAGAAACTCATCGACTCCATGCCACGCCGCATTAACGCAGTAATTGAGGCAAAAGGAGCTCCAACCAAGTATTGAGTATTGTACATGCTCATATTTCTCATTTTCATACTTTTCAGTTGGCCAACATTTCTAAAAATCCCTTTTTTGTATTAGCCTTAAGTAATATTCTAATTTTGTGACACACGGAATTTTGGATTTTCATTTGTTGCCACTTCAAATCATCAAAATTAAATGAAATAAACATTTGAATGCATCAGTCTGTGTGCAATGAATAAATATAATGTACAAGTTACACCTTTTGAATGCAATTACTGAAATAAATCAAGTTTTTCTAAATATTCTAATTTACTGGCTTTTACCTGTATATGAATATCTGTTCATATTATTTTATTTTATTTCTGATTATTATTATTAATAATGTATTATTATTTCTTTTTTCTTTATTCTTTAAGTGTTACCCCTCACATTTTCTAATTTCTTTGGATTTTTCTTTCTTTATGTGAGTATTGTTTCAATATCTCGTTAAATGTTTGAGGATTATAACGAAGATAACGTGGAACTATCTTGTTGCTTCTTTCTCTCTCATTCTCCAAGATTTGATTGATAATTGTTTTATTTAAAAAAAATTTATTTTATAAACCTTTATTTATAAATTGCAACATTTACAAACAATTGAGAAATAATAATAATCAAAATAAGTACAAAAACCGTACAAAAACAGCGCCAGGGGTTGTAAACTCAATAAAGTAACTAAAATAGAATGCAATATATATATATATATATATATATATATATATATATATATATATATATATATATATATATATATATATATATATATATATGTAAATAATTAAAATTTGGAACACAGCATCATAGTTTTCACAACTTTTTGGTTGTTAGAGGTCATGAGTGTTTTAATGTAGAGTTCTAATTCTTTTTTAAAGGCACAAAAAACAGGTCGGGTATTGAGAAACTTACATTTATGAATATAAAACTTAGCCAATAGTATAATGAGGTTGCAAAGGTAAAATCCCTTTTCATTTTTTTTTTTTCATACAGTGTAAATCCAAATAGCACATCTTTAAAACAAAGCACAAATGTGTCATGAATATTGTCCAGGATGGAACGACAGATTCCCTGCCATAGTGAGCGGGTACTTTCACGATTTGATTGATAATTGCAAGGTAGGCCAGCGAGTGTCTGTTGTCATAACGTTCTTATACTTATGTTCTTCTTCTTTTTAATTTTCGGCAGACTGGACACGTCTTAGCCATACAGCTGCTCTCCAGTAGTCTTTATTTGAATTCCTTCGTCACCTCAAATCCTTTTATATAGTCCAGTCCTTTGCAGGAATTCCCAACCAGCCTTTGCCACTGCTTGATGTTTCCAGCTTAATATGCTTTTCAGTGAAATGTCCTTGTTTCCAGTTTCTGACAGTTTTGCGTGAATTATAACCCTCTCCTCATTGTACTTCATTGCAGTCTTTGAGGATATGGGTTTGGATTGATTGAGACTTTTATTAGTAGATTGCACAGTACAGTACATATTCCGTACAATTGACCACCCCAATAAGTTTTTCAACTTGTTTAAGTCGGGGTCCACGTTAATCAATTCATGGTAAAATTAGCTTTTGCTGGAAGATAATGAGCTTTACCGCCTGAACAGGGACTTGAACCCTGGACCCTCAGATTAAAAGTCTGATGCTCTACCGACTGAGCTATCCAGGCTCTTTTTCCTTAGTCATTGCCCATGGTTTGAGAGAAGAACATTACTGGCACCCTCAACAAGAATTCAATTAGTTAGGATGTTCAGCGATTAGCTGGGAACCGTCAAAGCTCAAGCTTGCCAATTGCTTGAACTAGAACTATTGACGGTTAAGCCGGTTTTAAATCATCATAGACAGAGAAGGTGCAGACAAAGAAATAAGTCCCTGAGTTTCTGGAATTTAAGTCTCTGTTCTGCTGACCAAAATTATGCTGTGACAAGCTTCTGCGAAGGCCTCTTTTTCGCATTCAAATGTCAGAAACAGGTAAGTCCTTGGGTATATTTCAAAAAGTGGATCCAGGTGGGTGGGTTTCAGCTGAAGTAGTTCTTAACTCAGCTGAAATAGCTCAGTTGGAAGAGCGTTATACTGAAGATCTGAAGGTCCCTGGATCAATCCCTGCTTTCAGCATAGTAGTCTGGTCTCTTGACCTAGTGTCATTACTGAGGAGGCTTTTATGGCATGTACTCTATTAAAAGGATGTCTGTGACCTGCTTCTCTTGCTGGCGCAGTCTTAAAATCAGTTGTCATGTTTAACCTGGATAACCATTATGTTGTTTTATGGTGTATTGTACTATTGCCAATGTCTTTTCTTAATTTGACTATTAAATCGTGCTGTTTCACATACAAATACAGGACTGCTCTTGATGTCTTTTCGGTAGCAGAAAATAAGCTTATGCTGGAAGGTAAAGAGATAAACCGCCTGAACAGGGACTTGAACCCTGGACCCTCAGATTAAAAGTCTGATGCTCTACCGACTGAGCTATCCAGGCTCTTTTTACATGAATATTGCCCATGGTTGGAGAGAAGAACAATACTGGCACCCTCATCTAAAAGTAAATTAGTTAGAATGTTTAGTGAAATGCTGGGAACTGTCAAAGCTCAAGCTTGCCAATTGCTTGAACTAGAACTATTGAAGGTTAAGCCAGTTTTAAATCATCATAGACAGAGAGAGTGCAGACAAAGAAAGAAGGGCCTGAGTTTCTGGAATTTAAGTCTCTGTTCTGCTGACCAAAATTATGCTGTGACAATCTTCTGCAAAGGCCTCCTTTTTGCATTCAAATGTCAGCAACAGGTAAGTCCTTGGGTGTATTTCAAAAAGTGGATCCAGGTGGGTGGGTTTCAGCTGAAGTAGGTTTTATCTCAGCTGAAATAGCTCAGTTGGGAGAGCATTAGACTGAAGATCTGAAGGTCCCTGGTTCAATCCCGGGTATCAGCAAAGTAGTGTGGTCTCTTGACCTAGTGTCATTACTGAGGAGGCTTTTATGGCATGTACTCTATTTAAAGGATGTCTGTGACCTGCTTGTCTTAATAGCACAGTCTTAAAATCAGTTGTCATGTTTAACCTGGATAACCATTATGTTGTTTTATGGTGTATTGTACTATTGCCAATGTTTTTTCTTAATTTGACTATTAAATCGTGCTGTTTCACATACAAATACAGGACTGCTCTTGATGTCTTTTCGGTGGCAGAAAATAAGCTTATGCTGGAAGGTAAAGAGATAAACCACCTGAACAGGGACTAAAACCCTGGACCCTCAGATTAAAAGTCTGATGCTCTACCGACTGAGCTATCCAGGCTCTTTTTATGTAAATATTGACCATGGTTGGAGAGAAGAACAATACTGGCACCCTCATCTAAAAGTAAATTAGTTAGAATGTTTAGTGAATAGCTGGGAACTGTCAAAGCTTAAGCTTGCCAATTGCTTGAACAAGAACTATTGAAGGTTAAGCCAGTTTTAAATCATCATAGACAGAGAGAGTGCAGACAAAGAAAGAAGGGCCTGAGTTTCTGGAATTTAAGTCTCTGTTCTGCTGACCAAAATTATGCTGTGACAATCTTCTGCGAAGGCCTCCTTTTTGCATTCAAATGTCAGCAACAGGTAAGTCCTTGGGTGTATTTCAAAAAGTGGATCCAGGTGGGTGGGTTTCAGCTGAAGTACCGGTAGGTTTTACCTCAGCTGAAATAGCTCAGTTGGGAGAGCGTTAGACTGAAGATCTGAAGGTCCCTGGTTCAATCCCGGGTTTCAGCAAAGTAGTGTGGTCTCTTGACCTAGTGTCATTACTGAGGAGTCTTTTATGGCATGTACTCGATTAAAAGGATGTCCGTGACCTGCTTGTCTTAATGGCGCAGTCTTAAAATCAGTTGTCATGTTTAACCTGGATAACCATTATGTTGTTTTCTGGTGTATTGTACTATTGCCAATGTTTGTTCTTAATTTGACTATTACATCGTGCTGTTTCACATACAAATACAGGACTGCTCTTGATGTCTTTTCGGTAGCAGAAAATAAGCTTATGCTGGAAGGTAAAGAGATCAACTGCCTGAACAGGGACTTGAACCCTGGACCCTCAGATTAAAAGTCTGATGCTCTACCGACTGAGCTATCCAGTCTCTTTTTACATGAATATTGCCCAAGGTTGGAGAGAAGAACAATACTGGCACCCTCATCTAAAAGTAAATTAGTTAGAATGTTTAGTGAAATGCTGGGAACTGTCAAAGCTTAAGCTTGCCAATTGCTTGAACTAGAACTTTTGACGGTTAAGTCAGTTTTTAATCATCATAGACAGAGAAAGAAGTCCCTGAGTTTCTGGAATTTAAGTCTCTGTTCTGCTGACCAAAAATATGTTATGACAATCTTCTGCGAAGGCCTCCTTTTTGCATTCAAATGTCAGCAACAGGTAAGTCCTTGGGAGTATTTCAAAAAGTGGATCCAGGTGGGTGGGTTTCAGCTGAAGTAATTCTTAACTCAGCTGAAATAGCTCAGTTGGGAGAGCGTTAGACTGAAGATCTAAAGGTCCCTGGTTCAATCCCGGTTTTCAGCAAAGTAGTGTGGTCTCTTGACCTAGTGTCTCGACTGAGGAGACTTTTATGGCATGTACTCTATTAAAAGGATGTCTGTGACCTGCTTGTCTTGCTGGCGCAGTCTTAAAATCAGTTTTCATGTTTAACCTGGATAACTATTATGTTGTTTTATGGTGTATTGTACTTTTGCCAATGTTTTTCTTAATTTGACCATTAAATCGTGCTGTTTCCCATACAAATACAGGACTGCTGTTGATGTCTTTTCGGTGGCAGAAAATAAGCTAATGCTGGAAGGTAAAGAGATAAACCGCCTGAACAGGGACTTGAACCCTGGACCCTCAGATTAAAAGTCTGATGCTCTACCGACTGAGCTATCCAGGCTCTTTTTACTTAGTCATTGCCCATGGTTGGAGAGAAGAACAATACTGGCACCCTCATCTAAAAGTAAATTAGTTAGAACGTTTAGTGAAAGGCTGGGAACTGTCAAAGCTCAAGCTTGCCAATTGCTTGAACAAGAACTATTGACGGTTAAGCCAGTTTTAAATCATCATAGACAGAGAGAGTGCAGACAAAGAAAGAAGTCCCTGAGTTTCTGGAATTTAAGTCTCTGTTCTGCTGACCAAAAATATGTTATGACAATCTTCTGCGAATGCCTCCTTTTTGCATTCAAATGTCAGCAACAGGTAAGTAATTGGGTGTATTTTAAAAAGTGGATTCAGGTGGGTGGGTTTCAGCTGAAGTGTTTTTTAACTCAGCTGAAATAGCTCAGTTGGGAGAGCGTTAGACTGAAGTTCTAAAGGTCCCTGGTTCAGTCCCGGGTTTCAGCATAGTAGTGTGGTCTCTTGACCTAGTGTCATTACTGAGGAGTCTTTTATGGCATGTACTCTATTAAAAGGATGTCTGTGACCTGCTTGTCTTGCTGGCGCAGTCTTAAAATCAGTTTTCATGTTTAACCTGGATAACTATTATGTTGTTTTATGGTGTATTGTACTTTTGCCAATGTTTTTCTTAATTTGACCATTAAATCGTGCTGTTTCCCATACAAATACAGGACTGCTGTTGATGTCTTTTCGGTGGCAGAAAATAAGCTAATGCTGGAAGGTAAAGAGATCAACCGCCTGAACAGGGACTTGAACCCTGGACCCTCAGATTAAAAGTCTGATGCTCTACCGACTGAGCTATCCAGGCTCTTTTTACTTAGTCATTGCCCATGGTTGGAGAGAAGAACAATACTGGCACCCTCATCTAAAAGTAAATTAGTTAGAACGTTTAGTGAAAGGCTGGGAACTGTCAAAGCTCAAGCTTGCCAATTGCTTGAACAAGAACTATTGACGGTTAAGCCAGTTTTAAATCATCATAGACAGAGAGAGTGCAGACAAAGAAAGAAGTCCCTGAGTTTCTGGAATTTAAGTCTCTGTTCGGCTGACCAAAAATATGATGTGACAATCTTCTGCAAAGGCCTCTTTTTTTGCATTAAAATGTCAGCAACAGGTAAGTAATTGGGTGTATTTTAAAAAGTGGATTCAGATGGGTGGGTTTCAGCTGAAGTGTTTTTTAACTCAGCTGAAATAGCTCAGTTGGGAGAGCGTTAGACTGAAGTTCTAAAGGTCCCTGGTTCAGTCCCGGGTTTCAGCATAGTAGTGTGGTCTCTTGACCTAGTGTCATTACTGAGGAGTCTTTTATGGCATGTACTCTATGAAAAGGATGTCCGTGACCTGCTTGTCTTAATGGCGCAGTCTTAAAATCAGTTGTCATGTTTAACCTGGATAACCATTATGTTGTTTTATGGTGTATTGTACTATTGCCAATGTTTTTTCTTAATTTGACTATTACATCGTGCTGTTTCACATACAAATACAGGACTGCTCTTGATGTCTTTTCGGTAGCAGAAAATAAGCTTATGCTGGAAGGTAAAGAGATAAACCGCCTGAACAGGGACTTGAACCCTGGACCCTCAGATTAAAAGTCTGATGCTCTACCGACTGAGCTATCCAGGCTCTTCTTACGTGAATATTGCCCATGGTTGGAGAGAAGAACAATACTGGCACCCTCATCTAAAAGTAAATTAGTTAAAATGTTTAGTGAAAGGCTGGGAACTGTCAAAGCTCAAACTTGCCAATTGCTTGAACTAGAACTATTGACGGTTAAGTCAGTTTTAAATCATCATAGACAGAGAAGGTGCAGACAAAGAAAGAAGTCCCTGAGTTTCTGGAATTTAAGTCTCTGTTCTGCTGATCAAAATTATGCTGTGACAAGCTTCTGCGAAGGCCTCTTTTTCGCATTCAAATGTCAGAAACAGGTAAGTCCTTGGGTGTATTTCAAAAAGTGGATCCAGGTGGGTGGGTTTCAGAAGAAGTAGTTTTCAACTCAGCTGAAATAGCTCAGTTGGGAGAGCGTTAGACTGAAGATCTAAAGGTCCCTGGTTCAATCCCGGTTTTCAGCAAAGTAGTGTGGTCTCTTGACCTAGTGTCATTACTGAGGAGACTTTTATGGCATGTACTCTATTAAAAGATGTCTGTGACCTGCTTGTCTTAATGGCGCTGTCTTAAAATCAGTTGTCATGTTTAACCTGGATGACTATTATGTTGTTTTAGCTTATGCTGGAAGGTAAAGAGATCAACCGCCTGAACAGGGACTTGAACCCTGGACCCTCAGATTAAAAGTCTGATGCTCTACCGACTGAGCTATCCAGGCTCTTTTTACCTGCATATTGCCCATGGTTGGAGAGAAGAACAATACTGGCACCCTCATCTAAAAGTAAATTAGTTAGAATGTTTAGTGAAATGCTGGGAACTGTCAAAGCTCAAGCTTGCCAATTGCTTGAACTAGAACTATTGAAGATTAAGCCAGTTTTAGTTTCCTTTTTGCATTCAAATGTCAGCAACAGGTAAGTCTTAGGTGTATTTCAAAAAGTGGATCCAGGTGGGTGGGTTTCAGCTGAAGTAGTGTAGTAGTTTTTAACTCAGCTGAAATAGCTCAGTTGGGAGAGCGTTAGACTGAAGATCTAAAGGTCCCTGGTTCAATCCCGGGTTTCAGCATAGTAGTGTGTTGTCTTGACCTAGTGTCATTACTGAGGAGGCTTTTATGGCATCCTCCATCAAAATAGCTCAGCTTCACAAAGTTTGAATATTGACTGCTGATATTAATATTCTTCTATTGTTTTGCATATTTCACTTTCCTCAAATAAAATGAACTGGATGAAAATGTCATTAATTGTCACTACTGAGTGTAATTATATATAATTATGTATATAATAACCTTCCATTATTCATCTTCATTACTGTTTGATTTAGCTCTGACCTTATTTTATCCAGAAAGAACTTGACCATAAAAAAATGGCTGGACATCAATAAACTGTGACTAAACTTCAATTAAACTAAATATATCATATTTGGACAATGCAAAAGTGTAAAACACAATTTATGACGTGGATAATACTGAAATAAAAAGAGTAAAAGTAGTCACATTTTTAGGAGTTTTCATAGATGATAAAGTAAGTTGGAAACTACATACATATCTTAGAAAGAACAACAAATAAAAATAACAGCAATATTAAATAGAACAAAAATACTCACTCAACAGATATTATCGACATTTATTGTACCCAACATTTGTTGATGCATACATTCCTTGTTGTATAAAGGTCTGGGGACATACATATACAACTATAATCACAAAACAACATTTTTATTACAAAAAGGACTAATAAAGACAATTAATAACATGGATTATCCAGACCCAACAAATCATTCATAAAGTAAACGGTTTTTGTAACTGTTAAAAGGTATAAAGTAAATAATAATATGCTTCCAGAAGTGGTCCAGAAGATGTTTCAGATGTGAACCAGTAAATATGAACTAAGAGGGATTTATTTATGTGTACTCAAAAGCAAAGGTATGAACAAATGTAAAACAAATATGTACATCATATAAAGGAGGTCATCTGCGGAATCATTTACAATTAGAAATAAAAATATGTAACGCTTCATTTAAAAAAAAACTTTGTAAAACACGTATTAATAAGTCTAAAAGTTAATTATAAATATCTATATACACATGGTATTTTTGTATGTAACATGTTTTGCACTGTTTACGCTCACCTTTTCAGTCAAATTATTCAGTTCATTTTTAAACAAAAGTACACAATGTTGTATATTAATGCATGTACTTGACTGAACAAAACCATTATAAAAAAAGAAATCCAACCTATTAATGGTAGAAGCACATTAACAAGATTGTTTTACACACACACAACAATGATGTAAGCACATATTCTGTGTGCTGATGTTTTTGTTTATTTCAAATCCTGCAGCTTCATTTGCTGCTGCTGTTCTCACCAGCACACTTGTGTTTCTTACACTGGTACTTATAAGAGAATCTTTCATCACACACATTGCAACTAAACACTTTCTCTCCAGTGTGTCTTCTCATGTGCCGAACAAGGTTCGATCGTTCACAAAAGCTTTTGTCACAGCTTGTACATGAATATGTTTTTTCACCAGTGTGTATCCTCATGTGTACTTTCAAATATTGACTGCGTACAAAACCTTTACTACAGATTGAACAGATGAAAGGTTTTTCTCCGGTGTGTATTCTCATATGGACTTTCAAATATTGACTTTGTACAAAACCTTTACCGCAGATTGAACAGGTAAAAGGTTTTTCTCCAGTGTGTATTCTCGTGTGTACTTTTAAATTGGTACTTTCTATAAAACCTTTACCGCAGATTGAACAAGAAAAAGGTTTATCTCTGGTGTGTGTTCTCATGTGTACTTTCAAATAATGTCTTCGTACAAAATCTTTACCGCAGACTGAGCAGGAAAAGGGTTTTTCTCCAGTGTGTATTTTCATGTGTTCTTTCAACACATTTTTTTGTGCAAAACCTTTACCACATTCTGAGCAGGAAAAAGGTTTTTCCCCAGTGTGTATTCTCATGTGTTCTTTCAAATTACAATGATGAGCAAACGTTTTGTCACAGTAAAAACATTTAAAGCGTGTGTTGTCAGTGTGATATGACATGTCATCTTTAGAGTCTTCATCACCATCAGTGTCAGGAGAGTGTGACGTTATGTCCTCACTATCTGATAGTGGAGCTAAGAGCTTGTCTGCTTGTGATCCTCCACAGTGGTCTCCATCAGCTTCTGTTGTCATGTGTTGGGTTGAGCTGCTGCTTGGAGACTCCACTTCTACCTTCTCCTCATCATCTTCACTCTTCACAGGGACACCAGTCAATGGAAACTCCTCCAACCATCCAAGATGCTCTCCCTCCTGACTGATTATGTGTTCCTCCTCTTCCTCTTTAAGGTGAGGGGTCAGTGGGTCTTCCTCTTCCTTTTTAAAGTGCAGGATTTGTGGCACCTCCTCTTCCTCTGTAATGTGGGCGGGCTGTGGCTCCTCTTGCTCTATCCCGAAGCTCCACTCCTGTTGCTCAGGGAGAAGACGTTCTTCACAGTTGTCTGCAGAACACAAGACGACAAAGACATGTTTTAGATACGTCCAGCATTGCTCAGTCATATTAGGCATTCAGAGTGTTTAAAAGTACCGAAGAAGACGTATTTCCTGAGTTTGTAAACAAAAAGGACAAAAGATTTTTGATAATAAAAACATTTCGATTAAAACATTGTAGTATTGACCATTCGGTGACCACAGATGAGGCGCTAGCTGTCCAAAGTCGGGACCCAGGGTGGACCACTCATCTGTGCATCAGTTGGGGACGTCTCTGCGCTGCTGACCTGTCTCCGCTCAAGATGATCTCCTGCTGGCCCCACTATGGACTGGACTCTCACACTATTATGTTAGATCCACTATGGACTGGACTCTCACTATTATGTTAGATCCACTATGGACTGGACTCTCACAATATTATGCTAGATCCACTATGAACTGGACTTTCACTATTATGTTAGATCCACTATGGACTGGACTTTAACTATTATGTTAGATCCACTATGGACTGGACTCTCACTATTATGTTAGATCCACTATGGACTGGACTCTCACAATATTATGCTAGATCCACTATGAACTGGACTTTCACTATTATGTTAGATCCACTATGGACTGGACTTTAACTATTATGTTAGATCCACTATGGACTGGACTCTCACAATATTATGCTAGATCCACTATGAACTGGACTTTCACTATTATGTTAGATCCACTATGGACTGGACTCTCACAATATTATGTTAGATCCACTATGGACTGGACTCTCATACTAATATGTTAGACCCACTATGGACTGGACTCTCACGCTATTATGTTAGATCCACTATGGACTGGACTCTCACACTATTATGTTAGATCCACTATGGACTGGAGTCTCACTATTATGTTAGATCCACTATGGACTGGACTCTCACTATTATGTTAGATCCACTATGGACTGGACTCTCACTATTATGTTAGATCCACTATGGACTGGACTCTCACAATATTATGCTAGATCCACTATGGACTGGACTTTCAATATTATGTTAGATCCACTATGGACTGGACTCTCACAATATTATGTTAGATCCACTATGGACTGGACTCTCACTATTATGTTAGATCCACTATGGACTGGACTCTCACACTATTATGTTAGATCCACTATGGACTGGACTCTCACGCTATTATGTTAGATCCACTATGGACTGGACTCTCACTATTATGTTAGATCCACTATGGACTAGATCCACTCGACGTCCATTGCACATCTGCGGTCCCCTCCAAGGTTTCTCATTGTCATCCCATTGGGTTCAGTTTTTTCTTGCCCTGATGTGGGATCTGAGCCGAGGATGTCGTTGTGGCTTGTGCAGCCCTTTGAGACACTCGTGATTTAGGGCTATATAAGTAAACATTGATCGATTGATTGATTGATCTACTGATACTATACTTATAATTACTGTCCATATTCATATTGATCCTCAGTTTTGTTTACATTCAAGAGCTATATCTTCCGGTTGGCATATCCTCCTTGTAAGAAACTTACAGTGGAACCTCAATTTACAAACTTTTAGATCAAGCCGAATATGGCTCTGTGTGCGAACCATGTCTCTGGAGACAAACGCTTCATTCAGGCAAAAAAACAGGGCGAAACATTGTCGGGACGTCGGAGCCTTCCACTTCACTTGCTGCACAGGAAGAGTCACGTATAAACAAGACAGCATGCCTTTTCTTAGTTTTTTCGCCTTTTGACAAGTTTTGTACACTGCAACAAGAGTCCCAAAACTCAGACCACGGTGGAAAAAAAGAAGCGGGCCGCATCTAAAAGGACGCAGTCAACTCCCTCAGTACAGACAGGATCACCTGTTCACAGCATCACTACATGCTAGTTTGGCCGCTACCAAAACAACTCGCCCAGGGTAGGATTGCACAATTCAGACAATATACATGATATAATTATCGCCTTCAGTAGAGCGTTTAATGCTGATCCACATGGTGATGTTGGAGAAGAGCTGTACTTCTTTATTAGACTTCATCTTCATTGGCCAAACTGATCTGGGTTTTAAATTGATAATAAAGGCCCACTGAAACCCACTACTACCGACCACGCAGTCTGATAGTTTATATATCAATGATGAAATCTTAACATTGCAACACATGCCAATACGGCCGGGTTAGCTAACTAAAGTGCAATTTTAAATTTTGCGCGAAATATCCTGCTGAAAACGTCTCGGTATGATGACGTCACGGATTGTAGAGGACATTTTGGGACAGCATGGTGGCCAGCTATTAAGTCGTCTGTTTTCATCGCAAAAGTCCACAGTATTCCAGACATCTGTGTTGGTGAATCTTTTGCAATTTGTTCAATGAACAATGAAGACAGCAAAGAAGAAAGCTGTAGGTGGGAAGCGGTGTATTGCGGCAGGTGTTGTGCCGGATAATGCACCCCCCACCGTAGAATGCACCCCCTGACTTTTGTGCCGGATAACACAGCCGGTGTTTCATTGTTTACATTCCCGAAAGATGACAGTCAAGCTTTACCATTGGCCTGTGGAGAACTGGGACAACAGAGACTCTTACCAGGAGGACTTTGAGTTGGATGCGCAGACGCGGTACCGTGAGTACGCATGCAGCTGCGGCTTCCAAACATTTGATCGCTTGCCCGTACGTGCGTGCCGCTATGTGCATGTCACGTACGTAACTTTGGGGACTTTGGGGAAATATATGTGCTGTATGAACTTTGGGGAGGTGAACGGTACTTTGGGCTGTGGGATTGAGTGTGTTGTGCAGGTGTTTGAGTTGTATTGGCGGGTTATATGGACGGGAGGGGGGAGGTGTTTGTTATGCGGGATTAATTTGTGGCATATTAAATATAAGCCTGGTTGTGTTGTGGCTAATAGAGTATATATATGTCTTGTGTGTATTTACTGTTTTAGTCATTCCCAGCTGTATATCAGGTCCCACTCGCCTCTCACAGCATCTTCCCTATCTGAATCGCTCCCACTGCCCTCTAGTCCTTCACTCTCACTTTCCTCATCCACAAATCTTTCATCCTCGCTCAAAGTAATGGGGAAATCGTCGCTTTCTCGGTCCGAATCGCTCTCGCTGCTGTTGGCCATGATTGTAAACAATGTGCAGATGTGAGGAGCTCCACAACCTGTGACGTCACGCGCATATCATCTGCTACTTCCGGTACAGGCAAGGTTTTTTTTATCAGCGACCAAAAGTTGCGAAATTTATCGTCGATGTTCTCTACTAAATCCTTTCAGCAAAAATATGGCAATATCACGAAATGATCAAGTATGACACAAAGAATGGACATGCTATCCCCGTTTAAATAAGAAAATCGCATTTCAGTAGGCCTTTAACCCTTGTGTAATGTTCATATTGTTGTTACTCTGTGGGTCTGATGGACCCGTTGCGTTTTGTGGCTTTTAATGCCTCACAATGAAACACTTGTATGTTAAAATACTGAACAGATGTTTACCTTATCCCAATTACAAGCAGTATAAACAATATATATGGTTAATATTTGCCCTTTACCTTTGTTAGGTCACATTTATAACTTATTATTTAAAACAAAAACATAATAAAGAAAATCAATTAAAATCAAGATATGAGTGGAAACAAATTCACAAGTGAAGCAAGGATTTTCAAAACTACTGACTTTTATTTCTTTGAACTTGAAATTTAAAACCCATTCAGGTGCACAACACAAGCTGAAGACATGAACACAGAGTAAACATATCAGTCAAGACAACACATCAGCCCCATTGAACACATGGCCTTGAGCCACTAGCCTATACAACACATGAGTGGCAGAGCTTTACTGTGTGTGTGTTGCAGATATACTTTTTGCACTTGATGCATGTATATTGTGTTTTCCTGTCCAACTTGGGTCTGCACACTTCGCACCGCTTCTTCTTGTTGGTGGTGTTCACAACCTAGAATAATGAAAAGATCAGGAATTATACTAACACCTCTCTCTCTCTTTCACTCACTCACTCACTCACTCACTCACTCACTCACTCACTCACTCACTCACTCACAAGACACGAGTGCCAGACACGTACTGCAACAGCATCACACACTTACTTCAGGCTCTGCAGATTGTGGTTCTGTAGGTTGGTTGGACAGGGCACCAGCATTCTCCCCCTGAATCCTCCTCACCATGGCTGCAGATGCTGGGGTTCCGGGGATATGTTTCCTTCTCTCGATTTGTGGTCTCACCAATGCCTTTCCCAGATCCTCAAGAAAGAGCCGTCTTTTCTGGAGCTTCGCTCGTTTCCACTCTGGGTTCAGTGCCATCCAAATGACAAAGGCATTGTACGCTGAGATGTCCAACATGTCAAAGAATATCACCAGTGGCCAGCGTAGAGTTCTCTGTTTGCAGCTGTAGGCCGTCACCAGCTTGTCCATGTTGTCTACCCCTCCCGTTGTGGCATTATAATCCATGATGATCTCTGGTTTGTGAGGTTCCTGGTCACAGATTCTTCCATCCCCGTGCAGTGTACTCATGAGTACCACATTCTTGCCTTTCTTTGGCACATAGGATACCAGGGAGGTGTCAGCCGTGTATACAAACTTAGAAGACTTGACAGGCCTGTTCCTTGAAGTCAGCAGTTGAGGTGGGAGCTCTGAGCTGTTTTTCCTTATTGTTCCAATCATGGTCAACTTCCTCTTCAGGAGCTCCTGTCCCAGTTTGTGCGAGGTAAAAAAATTGTCGCATGTGATGTTGTGTCCACTGAGTCCCTGAGACATGTCGAGGACAACTCCCATTCCTTGGTTTTTCTCAGGGGTTCCTCCATCAGGTTTCCCTGTGTAGACTTGTAAGTTCCAAGCATATGAGGAAGTGGCATCACAGGCAGCCCAGATCTTTACACCATACTTTGCAGGTTTAGATGGTATATACTGCCGAAAGGGGCAGCGGCCCCTAAATGGCACCAGCTGTTCATCAATGGTGACATTTGGCCCAGGGTTGTACAGCAGGGGGAGGCGGCGCACCCACTTGTCCCACACTGTCCTGATGGCAGCGAGTTTGTCTCTCTGCCGTCGAGCTGGTCTGTCATCTCTGTTGTCAAAGCGGATAATCCTGGAAATGATGTGAAAGTTTTCCAGAGACATTGTTGCACGGAAAATTTCTCTGCCAGTTTGTGCATCCCACAGGGATTCTACGGATTCCCCTTTGGACCTGAAAACTCCAGCAAGGATGAGAACTCCGAAGTAAGCATGTAATTGGGTTTGGTCCATTTCCTTCCACCTCTCTCCAAAAACACGTCTTCCTTCTAAATTAGTGCAGTCAAGAATAATTTCCTGGATGGAATCTGGGATGAAAAGCTCAAAAGAAGACTTGATGTCCTGTGTGTGAGTAACTGCCATCAGTGTTGGCCCTGGTTGCATACTTATCACATTGGCAGCCTTGCGGGGTGGCTCTTTTCTTGGGCGAGAAGACCATTCAATTTCAGAATTTTTTGACATCCATATTTCCTCACTTGCTCCATGCTGACTGGCTTGTTCTGGGCCTGGGGCCAGCTGCCGACTGCTTGGTCCTGGGGCTGGCTGTTGACGGCCTGGTCCTGGGGATGGCTGCTGACGGCCTGGTCCTGGGGATGGCTGACGACGGCCTGGTCCTGGGGATGGCTGACGACGGCCTGGTCCTGGGGATGGCTGCCGGAGGCCTGGTGCTGTGGCTCGTCTTTGTTTTGGAACTGGCTGATGCTCAATCTCATCATCTTCTTCAGAGTCACTGTCAGACTCTGAATTTTCAGAAATGTGATCCTCAAATTCTGAAACCTCTTCTTCTGAATCCTCTCCCTCTACATCAGGGGCAGCCAACCAGTCAGAGATTAAGAGACACTTTTTTTAACTGTGTTACCGCAAAGAGCAACATCCTACACAAGGGCACACATGAACATCACCCCATCCCTTACACACACACACACACACACACACACACACACACACACACACACACACACACACACCCACACATAGACACAGACACACAGACCTCTGCTCAGCCAGATTTAATGTAAATGTCACACACACCAACATGACTCCCACAGTACTAAGACCACAGGCCAGTTATTTTCAACAATTAACATTGTGTGCACTGTCTCATACACACAAACTCTCAGTTCAACCAAGTCCACAAACAAAAATATAATATTTTTTCTGTTACTATGCATGTTGCTTAGTGGGACTTCTGGCATTCCTTGTGACGCTGAAGATTTGAAGCTCTGAAATGCGCTAATGACGCCTGACATATAAGGAAGAGTGGCTTTCCATTACGTTCAACAAAAAAATATAAACTCTCCCACTCTGTTAAAAATGTCCTGTGTTCTTCTTCATATTTTCGCTTTGCTGCGCTTTGTTTCCCTGCCATATCGAGAGTGAACTTGTCACAAATTGTTTACTACTGTGATCTCACGCACGTGCACGTTTGACGTCACTCAAACCGGCTTCGGCTTCTTCTTATGTTAGACTGACCATACGTCATGTCCTCTTTTGCGGGGCTGTCCGGGCGGGGTTTCTTAAATGCCTCAAATGTCCGGCATTTTGAGTTAGGGTTGAGTGTATTTTCAGTGTACGTCCATGGTTAAGAACGGGTTAAAAACAAAACAAATTGTGGAGGTGAGCGCGCGCAGCAGAATTCCTGAGGGAGGGGCCAGAGCACAAAACAGCTGTGCAGGGCGAGAGCTCGTCTGCTGTGTTTTGTTGAAATATAATTCACTTGTTTTGAGGCATTATTTATGTTTACATTGTATACAAGAGGTTATTAGGAATATTTCTACCTCTGCACTTTTTCTAAAACTGTGAATGTTACAGAATATAAGTGTGACTTATTTTGTTATACTGTCAAGCAGTGTTGGCGTTACCACACTTTGTGTGTCTTTTTACGCATTGAAATCAGAAAGGACGCGCAATTCCTGAAGCCCGCGTGTCACCCGAACGCGGATTTTTTTTTTACCTACCGCCCAGTGTGCTTGTTTTTTTTATTGTCTCGATTATCGTTTTCCGTCAGTTTTCTTTTGTTTATATTTGCCGGGTCAAATTTCTGTCCACGTTTATTGCGTTTTTATTGGTCATAAATTTTGATTCGCCGAAAGTTTTATCAATGACAATTACTGCCTCAGTTTGCACTCAGACAGGGGCTGTCAAAATAAAGACTTCATGGTAAACACTAAGGCACTAATAGAGGTGTTACACCTTTCCTGCTTCCGGCTCCCAGACCGTAGTCAAGGAGCGCAGGGGAGACGTTCCTCCAGGGCCGATGTACTTTGGGGGTAACACCCTTCACCTTACAGCTCAGGACTCGAGGGTGAATGATGAGGCCGGCGGTTTGTTGCAACTTTGTGACTTTATTGGTGTCTTGCACGCAGCCATCCACCTAGCTACTAGCACCTGCAGGAACTCACTGTTACCGCTCCCTCACCTGTCTCGCCCACCCACTCACTGACGTCACTCACCTCACATGCTGTCATATCTTAAAGGGCCACACACACACACACATACGCTACTCTCATAACAGAGTTAAGAGCCGCATGAAACCAGCCAAAGAGCCGCATGAGGCTCGCGAGCTGCGGGTTGGCCAGGTCTGCTCTACATCATCATCAAAAACTTCTCTCTCTTCCAAAAACAATTCCAGGGCCCTCTTCACAGAGTATCTTTTGGCCATCTTGATCGGTTGTGATAAGAAACCACACTGGCAAAGCTATATAATGTCCCGCCTCCAATTTGTAGCAGATAGAGTGTGAGAAAATAAAGATTCCCGCAAGACAGAGGGTCAAATGTGCGAGAAAATGAGAGCAGACAGTGTTGACAAACAATTTTGCAACCTTGTGTGGGAACTGCTTCTTTTGTGTTTCTGCACCTGCGGTTCCCACACAAGGTTGCAACATTGTTTGTTGTTGATCGATGCTGCAAAACAGTTGCAATAGCAGAGTCAATGTCAGCACACGACTCCTTGCTGCGTGCCGCCATTGTTGTTTGAATCAGTCACTTCGGCGCTACGTCACATCTATGAAATCCCGCCCGGCGATCCGGATTGGTTCATTATTTTTTGCCATCTTGAAGGAGTTCGCAATGCCCTCGAGCCCAGATCCTCGTGTGGAGCTCAGCGAACTACAAGGATCTGGCGAGAGTCGGGTTAGGGAAAACCTGCTCCACATTGTAATTCATGCACCCCCTGCATCCGCGCGTGTATGAATCCAGGGAATGCGGAAATGTAATTGGTCATTAAACGACAAAATGTTTGTATTTTGTCACTTATTATACACCGCAAACATCAAATGTATGATTAGGTCAAGCGAGGGTGCCCAATTGATGACACGAGAGCTACCCATGAAACATTAAAAAAGCATCGAAAATGGTAAAACAGAAATAAAGGCATCATGTGATCACGTTGATACAAATAATGAACCGAGATACAAATAATTGTTTTCATAAAACATCCATCCATCCATCCATCTTCTTACGCAGCAACCTAAGCAGAGAAGCCCAGACTTCCCTCTGCTCAGCCACTTCGTCCAGCTCATCTCAGTGGATCCCGAGGCATTCCCAGGCGAGCCGGGAGAGATAGTCTTCCCAACGTGTCCTGGGTCTTCCCGTAGCCTCCTACCGGTTGGACGTGCCCGAAACACCTTCCTAGGGAGGCGTTTGGGTGGCATCCTGACCAGATGCCCGAACCACCTCATCTGGCACCTCTCCATGTGGAGGAGCAGCGGCTTTACTTAGAGCTTCCCCTGGATGGCAGAGCTTCTCACCCTATCTCTAAGGGAGACCCCCGCCACCCGGCGGAGGAAGCTCATTTCGGCCGCTTGTCCTTTCGGTCATAACCCAAAGCTCATGACCATAGGCGAGGATGGGAACGTAGACCGACCGGTAAATTGAGAGCTTTGCCTTCCGGCTCAGCTCCTTCTTCACTACAACGGATCGATACAGCGTCCGCATTACTGAAGAAGCCGCACCGATCCGCCTGTCGATCTCACGATCCACTCTTCCCTCACTCGTGAACAAGACTCCGAGGTACTTGAACTCCTCCTCTTAGGGCAAGATCTCCTCCCCAACCCGGAGATGGCACTCCACCCTTTTCCGGGCGAGAACCATGGACTCAGACTTGGAGGTGCATATTCCCATCTCAGTCGCTTCACACTCGGCTGCGAACCGATCCAGTGAGAGCTGAAGATCCTGGCCAGATGAAGCCATCAGGACCACATCATCTGCAAAAAGCAGAGACCTAATCCTGCAGCCTCCTAACCCTCAACGCCCTGACTGGGCCTAGAAATTCTGTCCATAAAAGTTATGAACAGAATCGGTGACAAAGGGCAGCCTTGGCGGAGTCCAACCCTCACTGGAAACAGGTCGGACTTACTGCCGGCAATGCGGACCAAGCTCTGACACTGATCATACAGGGAGCGGACCGCCACAATCAGACAGTCCGTTGCCCCATATTCTCTGAGCACTCCCCAAAGGACGCGGTGGAATGTCTCCTCCAAGTCCACAAAGCACATGTAGACTGGTTGGGCAAACTCCCTTGCACCCTTAAGGACCCTGCCGAGAGTATAGAGCTGGTCCACAGTTCCACGACCAGGACGAAAACCACACTGTTCCTCCTGAATCCGAGGTTCGACTATCCGGCGTAGCCTCCTCTCCAGTACACCTGAATAGACCTTACCGGGAAGGCTGAGGAGTGTGATCCCACAATAGTTGGAACACACCCTCCGGTGTGTTCATAAAACATATAAAGCTTATTAGCCTTGTTATTAGACTAATTACAAGTTTACCTGCTCAGTGGCCTTTGTGGTTAGAGTGTCCGCCTTGAGATCGGTAGGTTGTGAGTTCAAACCCCGGCCGAGTCGTACCAAAGACTATAAAAAAAATGGGAGCCATTACCTCCCTGCTTGGCACTCAGCATCAAGGGTTGGAATTGGGGGTTAAATCACCAAAAATGATTCCCGAGCTGCTGCTCTCTGCTCGCCTCACCTTCAAGGGTGTGTTCAAGGGTGATGGGTCAAATGCAGAGAATAATTTCGCCACACCTAGTGTGTGTGTGTGAGACAATCATTGGTACTTTAACTTTAAATGACCTGATGGCAAAGTGACGTCATTCCCATCCACTTGCATCGTTAAAGGAATCATTTGATTCAGAGGAATTGATTAGAGGTGGGAATCTTTGGGCATCTCACGATTCGAGTACGATTGAAGTGAAGGGAATTATATTTATATAGTGCTGTTGTCCAGAGACTCAAAGCGCATTACATAGTGAAACCCAGTGTCTACATCTTTATGCTACTTTTATCAATTGCAGGTGGCACTGGGGGCAGGTGGGCAAAGTGTCTTGCCCAAGGACACAACGGCAGAGACTTGGATGGCGGAAGCGGGGATCGAACCTGGAACCCTCAAGTTGCTGGCACGCCACCCCAATTACGTCCCCGATTACGATTCAGGATCTACGATCCGATTAAAAATCGATTTTTGATGCTTCTTTTATTTTATTTACCCGGTATATTAATGAATTTTTACATTTCTTTTCGTTTATCAACTTGCAACATTTACAAACAGCGCATTTGTAATCAGAGACAGTTGAATTAATTCCCATTACATTTATTAAATTAATGGAAATGTGTGCAAAACTGGAACTTTAGTGTCCTAAAATAAAGGAGCTGGTCGGATCTCTCTCGCTGCCAAACTTTACAACGGTCTGTGTTACTTTATTTACAATAAATATATCATTGATTATTGACGCTTACTCATCGATTTTTCAATTGCCCATGTTCGAATTGCGATGCGTCTAAAATCGATTATTTCCCCCACCTCTCATCTGTACATGAACTGGTTTTCGATTCCCATCCCTAGAGAAAATGCATGTTGATGACACATTCTTCTGATTTAAGACTTGAAGTCTATGAGCATGAACTGATTAAGACTACTTGGATGAGAAGTCAAATGTCTTCTAAGACAAAGTGAACAGTCCAGTTGTGATGGACTGAATGCCCTGAGAATAAAATTATATGTGCTTACTTGGACTGTGATGAAGCTGTGAGGACTCAGGTGGTTTGTCTTCATGGTCTTCAGTCTTCACAGAGACAACAGTCAGTGGAAACTTGCTGAGATCAGCCTCCTCCTGCTTTCTAAGACACTCTTCCTCCTGAGTGATCCACACTTCCTCCTCTTCCTCTTTAATGTGGGGGGGCTGCTGGGCGTCTGTTGGATAAATAGGGAAATATCAAAAATAATAAAAGTAGTTTTTGACTGACATAGTTAACACAACAAAATATTGTTTTGTTCTTCTTTGTGTTGAAAGAGTGTCGCTACACAACCAATAAAAACAAGGGGAAATACTTCCTTTTGTGCCAGCCACTAAGATTACTTTAAAAGTGGTACAGTGAGTAAAGAAAAACAGACAAGAAAATGTGGGGGAGGGGCAGAGCTGTGTATAGACCGAGTATGGCCAACTTACTTTCAAAGTTGGTAGCAAACATGGCGCCCTGTTGTCGCGTGAGGGGCTTTTGACCAATCATTTAGGAGATCCTCTGGCCGTCCTCTGTCTAATTGGCAACAATAACCTTGGAATGGCATATTTCTAACCATGATTGAAATATAATGGAAATAAAAAACAGACATGCACCTGGAGATAGGTTGATTGGCAACACTAAATGGTCCCTAGTGTGTGAATGTGAGTGTGAATGTTGTGTGTCTATCTGTGTTGGCCCTGCGATGAGGTGGCAACTTGTCCAGAGTGTACGCCGCCTTCCGCCCAAATGCAGCTGAGATAGGCTACAGCGACCCCGAACGGGACAAGCGGTAGAAAATGGTTGGTTTGTTGGAGTTTATCTTTAATAGAACATCACCCGACTTCTAACATTTAGGGTTTCAAATCCAATTGCAAATGTCAAAAACAGGAAAGGGCCCAGTGTGGACTTAGTAGCTTATCAATAGCATGTGGCTTAGCCCTTTCCACCAACATTACCAGGAACTTTTTCAATCCAATCCACTTTGTTTATATAGCACATTTAAACAACAAAAATGTTTGCAAAGTGCTGCACAAACATATTAAAAACAATACTATCCTTAGCTCCACCAATGCCTGAATAAAAACAGCGACCCCCCGCGACTCCAAAAGGAATAAGCGGTAGAAAATGGATGGATGGAAAAAACAATCCTCATTCAAAAACTACTTAAAAACAGTCATACTATGTTTTTGATATAATGTAAAATACTTTTCTTTATGATCATTTTGTTGGCTGGGAGAAAAGGAACTCTTCCCAAAAACATGTTTTACTACTTTTGTATGTTTTTATGTATGTTTTTATGGAGTATGCTGACCCGTCTCCGCTCGGGATGGTTTCCTGCTGGCCCCACTATGGACTGGACTCTCACTATTATGTTAGATCCACTATGGACTGGACTCTCACAATATTATGTTAGATCCACTATGGACTGGACTCTCACACTATTATGTTAGATCCACTATGGACTGGGCTCTTACTATTATTTTAGATCCACTATGGACTGGACTCTCACACTATTATGTTAGATCCACTATGGACTGGACTCTCACACTATTATGTTAGATCCACTATGGACTGGACTCTCACACTATTATGTTAGATCCACTATGGACTGGACTCTCACAATGTTATGTCAGACCCACTTGACATCCATTGCATTCGGTCTCCCCTAAAGGGGGTGGGGGGTGTTACCCACATATGCGGTCCTCTCCAAGGTTTCTCATAGTCATTCACATCGACGTCCCACTGGGGTGAGTTTTTCCTTGCCCTTATGTGGGCTCTGTACCGAGGATGTTGTTGTGGCTTGTGCAGCCCTTAGAGACACTTGTGATTTAGGGCTATATAAATAAACATTGATTGATTGATTGATTGATCTCCATCAACAATTCCAGTATGTGGTGTTTTTTATCTCCATTTAGAGCACAGCTCCCACATTCACTTGGAGACCATCTACGACACGCTGAAGGAAAGTCAGTCACCTTTATGTTCTTTTCCTAAATCAACTGTTAACTACTTTGCTTATTGAAAGATGATTGACAATACATGTTTACTTTCACTTATTGATGCATGTAGGTCAGAATCAGGAAGTGAAATTAGCCATGAAACTACGAATTGCATTGATTATAATGCAAAATATATCTGGTGACCGTGTGAGTTACATGTGGGATCTGAGCCGAGGATGCCGTTGTGGCTTGTGCAGCCCTTTGAGACACATGTGGTTAAGGGCTATATAGATAAACTTTGATTGATGAGGTGGTTCGGGGATCTGGTCAGGATGCCACCCGAACGCCTCCCTAGGGAAGTGTTTCTGGCACGTCCGACCGGCAGGAGGCCACGGGGAAGACCCAGGACACACGTTGGGAAGACTATGTCTCCCGGCTGGCCTGGGAATGCCTCAGGAACCCCCGGGAAGAGCTGGACGAAGTGGCTGGGGAGAGGGAAGTCTGGGCTTCCCTGCTTAGGCTGCTGCCCCCGCGACCCGACCTCGGATAAGCGGAAGAAGACGGATGATTGATGTTGATACACATTGTTACAAACTGACATGAACACCAACCTCTCATAATTATGGTGTGTCTGAAACTGTCTTGTTTTTAACGATATAAAAACAAAGAAGCGAATCATCCTCATAACGTACTTAAGAAAAGTGTTAATGATAAAATATAAAGTTAGTATAAGAGTAAAATGAAACAAACCTGTGTGCAACCCAATTTGATGGTGTTTCCTGTAATAGGTGTCCAGTAGTTGTTGTCGCGCCTTCTCCTCTTTTGTTGGAGAAAGATCCATCTCGTACTCTGCTATCTTTCTTTCGCACGTTTTCCACACAATCACAACACTTTACACTCACACTTGATCTCTGCTTAGCGATGCGTTTTGATCACTTCCGCCTCTCTTTGTTAGCAGCTAACACGCTAAGCTAACTAGCCAGCGAAGCTAGTAAGAGACGCGCCAGTGCGCTCAGACTAATGCATCCGAATACAAACAAGTATTACTGATAAATGTTCAATTAAACGACATATACTGTACGTGTACATGTACGTAATGATTAAAAACACTGAACAATAACGTATTTTCCGTTCAACGCCGTCACGACCATTTAACTACCCGAACAGTACCGAGAGATCCAATCGGTCCACGCATGCGCGAATACTACGTCACTTCAGTTCTATCAATATTATACGATGTGGGCGTGGTCTATGTTGGCAACGCTAATTCTATTAGTTGTTGTAGTCAAACACGGACTTTGTTTTGGCTTTCTAACTGGCAATGTGAGTAGCTTTGTTGGCACTTTATTGTCATTTAAGTAAGGTTTAAAGTTGTTTGTGGCTTATTTGTGCTGGTTTAGTGAAACTTGTATTAGTAGATTGCACAGTACAGTACATATTCCGTACAATTGACCACTAAATGGTAACACCCGAATAAGTTTTTCAACTGGGGTCACGTTAATCAATTTATGGTAAAAAAATAAATAAAATACCGTTTAACATCCGATGTACAAACTTACAAGCTTTGTATAATGCTAACAATACTTCCTGGCATTATATTTTAATTGCTGTTTGTGTCGTGTCTTTTGTGTTTGCCACTACTTTGTTCAGGGCTAGGATGTTATTACTCCCATCTTGTGGCGAGATAATGTTACTACATTGGATTGTCTATCTATTGTACATCAGTGGTGGGGGTAAAAGGCCTACTGAAACCCACTACTACCGACCACGAAGTCTGATAGTTTATATATCAATGATGAAATATTAACATTGCAACACATGCCGGGTTAGCTTACTAAAGTGCAATTTTAAATTCCGCGCAAAATATCCTGCTGAAAACATCTCGGTATGATGACGTGAGCGCGTGACGTCACGGATTGTAGAGGACATTTTGGGACAGCATGGTGGCCAGCTATTAAGTCGTCTGTTTTCATCGCAAAATTCCACAGTATTCTGGACATCTGTGTTGGTGAATCTTTTGCAATTTGTTCAATGAACAATGGAGACAGCAAAGAAGAAAGCTGTAGGTGGGAAGCGGTGCATGGCGGCCGACTGCAGCAACACAAACACAGCCGGTGGTTCATTGTTTACATTCCCGAAAGATGACAGTCAAGCTTTACCATTGACCTGTGGAGAACTGGGACAACAGAGACTCTTACCAGGAGGACTTTGAGTTGGATACGCAGACACAGTACCGTGAGTACGCATGCAGCTGCGGCTTCCAAACATTTGATCGCTTGCCCGTACGTGCGTGCCGCTATGTGCATGTCACATACATAACTTTGGGGACTTTGGGGAAATATATGTGCTGTATGAACTTTGGGGAGGTGAACGGTACTTTGGGCTGTGGGATTGAGTGTGTTGTGCAAGTGTTTGAGTTGTATTGGCGGGTTATATGGACGGGAGGGGGCAGGTGTTTGTTATGCGGGATTAATTTGTGGCACTTGTGAATACCAGGTCCCACCCGCCTCTCACAGCATCTTCCCTATCTGAATCGCTCCCACTGCCCTCTAGTCCTTCACTCTCACTTTCCTCATCCACAAATCTTTCATCTTCACTCAAATTAATGGGGAAATCGTCGCTTTCTCGGTCCGAACCGCTCTCGCTGCTGGTGGCCATGATTGTAAACAATGTGCAGATGTGAGGAGCTCCACAACCTGTGACGTCACGTGCATATCGTCTGCTACTTCCGGTACAGGCAAGGCTTTTTTATCAGCGACCAAAAGTTGAGAACTTTATCGTAGATGTTCTCTACTAAATCCTTTCAGCAAAAATATGGCAATATCGCGAAATGATCAAGTATGACACATAGAATGAACCTGCTATCCCCGTTTGAATAAGAAAATCACATTTCAGTAGGCCTTTAAACTATGGAATTGTCTTTACAATGAGATAAAAGAGTGTAGAAATATATTTCAATTGCAAAAAAATATAAAGACAGAACAATAAGATCATATAATCAAGATGCAAGTGTCTACATCTTGCTTTATATTTATTATTGTACTTATTTTTTGTCTGGTTTTGTATTTGTTTTGTATCATCCCGTGAGGTTTATATAACTTGTTTTGTTCGGTTTGTACTTCATGAAGTTTTGCACTTGTTGTTTTTTGTGTGTGTGTTTTGTTTTTTTCATTATATTTGGATGTATTTGTTTGGTTTGTATGCTTGTGAATAGGGCTGCGAATCTTTGGGTGTCCCACGATTCGATCCAATATCGATTCTTGGGGGTCACAGTTCGATTATAAATAGATTTTTTTCGATTCAACGGGATTGTCGATTCAAAAACGATATTTTTCCGATTCAAAAGGATTCTCTATCCATTCAATACATAGGATTCCAGCAGGATCTACCCCAGTCTGCTGACATGCAAGCAGAGTAGTAGATTTTTGTAAAAAGCTTTTATAATTGTAAAGGACAATGTTTTATCAACTGATTGCAATAATGTATATTTGTTTTAACTTTTAGGAACCAAAAATATGACTTATTTTATCTTTGTGAAAATATTGGACACAGTGTGTTGTTGACCTTATGAGATGCGATGCAAGTGTAAGCCACTGTGACACTATTGTTCAATTTTTTTATAAATGTCTAATGATAATGTCAATGAGGGATTTTTAATCACTGCTATGTTGAAATTGTAACTAATATTGATATTGTTGTTGATAATATTCATTTTTGTTTCACTATTTTTGGTTTGTTCTGTGTCGTGTTTGTGTCTCCTCTCAATTGCTCTGTTTATTGCAGTTCTGAGTGTTGCTGGGTCGGGTTTGCTTTTGGAATTGGATTGCATTGTTATGGTATTGCTGTGTATTATTTTGTTGGATTGATTCATAAAAAATAAAAATTGATTTTTGAAAAATGACAATCGATACCGAATCGTACAACGCAATTGCGATTTGAATTCGAATCGATTTTTCCCCACACCCATACTTGCCAACCTTGAGATCTGCAATTTCGGGAGGTGTGGGGGTGGGGGCGTGGTTAAGAGGGGAGGAGTATATTGACAGTTAGAATTCACCAAGTCAAGTATTTCATTATATATATATATATATATATATATATATATATATATATATATATATATATATATATATATATATATATATATATATATATATATATATATATATATATATATATCTACATCCTGAAAATATGCAAACCAAACTGTGTTTAGATAATTGATACTTCAAACTTGCATAAATAAATATTAAGGAATATAACATAACTTGGCTTCTGAGAGCTTCAAAATGTAATGAATAAAATGTTAAAGTTGTTGATAAACAAGCAATTATTTTAATAATTAAATATGGTCATTTAAAATGAATTATTATGATCATTTAAAATTAATTATTTCAAATATGTTTATTTTAATGTATAATTCTATGGCTGAGTGTAATAAGGAGTCAGAAAAAATACAAATAAAAATATAACTAATTTTGATGTTTTTAGCAAAATATAGTAAAAAAAAATTATTTATTTTTTAATTAATATATATATTTATTTTTAGGTAAGATAAACATAATAATACAATTTATCTGTAGTCTGGATGATTTAGTTCTTGTCACCCTATTGTCCTCCCGTCATGAAAAAAGGCTGTCCTCACTCAGGTCGCATGGAGCTGGAGGGGGCGTGGTCTCCAGCTCCGGCTGAAAATCGGGAGATTTTCGGGAGAATGTTTGTCCCGGGAGGTTTTCGGGAGAGGCGCTGAATTTCGGGAGTCTCCCGGAAAATTCGGGAGGGTTGGCAAGTATGCCCACACCCCTAAATACACGGCTGACCCCTGCTTAAGATGGCGGACGTGAAGACGCGTTGTTTCTCTCGCGAGATCTGACAACACAGCGCGCGAACAAAACAGGACCAGGATGAAGCAAAATGGCGTTCGCTCGATACGACGTCATTGTGGTCTTGATAATTCTGTGTACCTAATATGTGCGTACATGTACACATTTATGTCGTTTAGTAGAGTAAACATCGTTGATAGTTGTTTGTATCCGGATACATTTAGTCTGAGCGCACTTTGACGCTTCTCGTGTCACGTTTGCTTGCTAGTTAGCTTAGCGTGTTAGCTGCAAACAAAGAGAGGCGGAAGTGATGAAAACACATCGCTAAGCAGAGATCAAGTGTGAGTGTAAAGTGTTGTGATTGTGTGAAAATGTGCGAAAGAACCCTAACAGAGTACGAGGAGGAACTTTGTCCAACAAAAGAGGAGAAGGAGCGACAACATCAACTACTGGACGCTGTTTTCAAGAAACATCAAGTTGTGTTACGCAGAACAGGTTTGTTTACTTCTTACTCTCACATCTTTACTAACGTCATATTTGTTTATTAACACTATTCTCGCTTTGGTTTCGGTTGTCTGTTGCCATCAACTGAAGCGGTCCGAGCGTCTGGTTAGCATAGCATGTTAGCTCAGAAAAGGAATCCAGCAAAAAAAAAAAAGTCAAAAATTGCTGCGCTCTCTCAGCTTTATTAAGGTCACCCGATCGTTAAAACAATGTTGGTTTTTTTAGAGTATGTCATTCGAGGTCTGCACAAGAAGGTGAGGAAAAGAAGTAAAAGTTGACTCAGACACCTCTGCATGACATCGACCCTTGGGAAATGTCATATTTATTAAAGTTATAAAGTACCAACGATTGTCACACACACACTAAGAGTGGCGAAATTATTCTCTGCATTTGACCCATCACCCTTGATCACCCCCTGGGAGGTGAGGGGAGCAGTGGGCAGCAGCGGTGGCCACGCCCGGGAATCATTTTTGGTGATTTAACCCCCAATTCCAACCCTTGATGCTGAGTGCCAAGCAGGGAGGTAATGGCTCCCATTTTTATAGTCTTTGGTATGACTCGGCCGGGGTTTGAACTCACGACCTACCGATCTAATGTTTACAATTATTCAAAAAGTGCTAAAAACAACCTTACCGTATTTTCCGCACTATTAGCCGCACCTAAAAACCACAAATTTACTCAAAAGCTGACAGTGCGGCTTATAACCCGGTGCGCTTTATATATGGATTAATATTAAGATTTATTTTCATAAAGTTTAGGTCTCGCAACTACGGTAAACAGCCGCCATCTTTTTTCCCCGTAGAAGAGGAAGTGCTTCTTCTTCTTCGGTAAGCAACCGCCAAGGTAAGCACCCGCCCCCATAGAAGAAGAAGCGCGCGGGTACTACGTTTCATTTCCTTTGTGTGTTTACATCTGTAAAGACCACAAAATGGCTCCTACTAAGCGACACACTGTGGTTCTAGCTTGCCATGCTAATGGCCAGAAACTTCCACCCATGGTGATATTCAAAAGGAAGACCTTGCCAAAAGAGAACTTTCCAGCCGGCGTCATCATAAAAGCTAACTCGAAGGGATGGATGGATGAAAAAAAGATGAGCGAGTGGTTAAGGGAAGTTTACGCGAAGAGGCCGGGTGGCTTTTTTCACGCAGCTCCGTCCATGTTGATATACGACTCCATGCGCGCCCACATCACAGATGGTGTCAAAAAACAAGTGAAGCACACAAATACAACACTCGCCGTCATTCCGGGTGGATTAACCAAAGAACTCCAACCGCTCGATATTGGTGTCAACAAGGCATTTAAAGCATGACTGCGAACGGCGTGGGAACAATGGATGACCGAAGGCGAACACACATTCACTAAGACAGGGAGACAGCGCCGGACGACATACGCCAACATCTGCCAGTGGATCGTAAATGCCTGGGCGGATATTTCGGTCTCAACTGTGGTCCGAGCTTTCCGGAAGGCAGGATTCACGGAACTGCTGGAAAAACAACAGCGACACTGACTCTGATGACTTCGACGAGACAGAGCCGGCCATTTTGGATCCCGTATTCGCCCAACTTTTTAATTCGGACACCGTAGGAGAAGAATTCGAGGGATTTATGAATGAAGAATAACTTCAGAAAGTGAGTGTTATGTTTATTTTGTGTGTTGTGACATTAACGTTCGAGCAACATTAAGTTATTGCTATTGCTCTGCACTATTTTGAATTTTACTATGTTTGTGATTGCACATTTGCACATTACCGTACATTTTGGGAGTGAACAGAGTTGTTAGAACGCTGGTTTTTAATATATTATTAAAGTTTGACTGACCTATCTGACTGTTTTTTTAACATTCCCTGTAGCGCAGTTAGATGCGGCTTATAACACGGGGCGGCTTATAGGTGGACAAAGTTTTGAAATATGCCGTTCATTGAAGGCGCGGCTTATAACACGGGGCGGCTTATGGTGCGGAAAATACGGTATATAAAGTCTGTTGTTCTTAAAGCCAATGTTTTTTTTCCCCTAATATAAGTAAAATAAGTTAATTACCTTTTAAATTGTTATTAGATTGATATTAGTGATGGGTCCGGCAACACCGATGCATCGGCGCATGCGTCGAGCTCATAGAGCGAAACCCTGTGTCCGTGCGCGTACCGCTTTTAGAAAGTCACGTGACCGATCATGAGCTGCTTTGGTCACGTGACCGATACGCGAACTGCGTCGCACTGACGCCTCCTCTGTGCCCTGTGAGCGGGTCTTTTCTACAGCCGGAGAAATAATAACTAAGAAGAGAAAGCGTCTAAAATTGAATACGTTGGAAAAACTGTTTTTAAAAAAAATAAAAATGTGTAAAAAAAAATAAAATAATAATTTCCAGGTCCACAAGCATCCTCATTCACAACACGTTCTCTTAGATTTCCATGTTATGATACATGTTCACATTATTTATTGACTATCTAAAAAAGACAAAAAATATATTTTTATTTAAATGAAGTTATGAAATAATCCTAAATGAAATACAATGACTTGGTCTATATTATTGTATATACTAGGTCAGTGGTTCTCAACCTTTTTTCAGCAATGTGAATTTTTTTTTAATTCAAGTACCCCCTAATCAGAGCAAAGCATTTTTGGTTGAAAAAAAAAAAAAGAAGTAAAATACAGCACTATGTCATCAGTTTCTGATTTATTAAATTGTATAACAGTGCAAAATATTGCTCATTTGTAGTGGTCTTTCTTAAACTATTTGGAAAAAAAGATATAAAAACTTGTTAAAAAATAAACAAGTGATTCAATTATAAATAAAGATTTCTACACATAGAAGTAATCATCAACTTAAAGTGCCCTCTTTGGGGATTGTATTAGAGATCCATCTGGATTCATGAACTTAATTCTAAACATTTCTTCACAAAAAAAAAAAAATCTTTAACATCAATATTTATGGAACATGTCCACAAAAAATCTAGCTGTCAACACTGAATATTGCATTGTTGCATTTCTTTTCACGGTTCTTTTTGACAGACATTTTAGTGACAAACCTGAGCTTGTGCTTCACTGAGTTTATTAACTTACATTCATATTTTGTTGAAGTATTATTCAATAAATATATTTATAAAGGATTTTTTGAATTGTTGCTATTTTTAGAATATTTAAAAAAAATCTCACGTACCCCTTGGCATACCTTCAAGTACCCCCAGGGGTACGCGTACCCCCATTTGAGAACCACTGGTCTCGGTCATAAAATCAGTGTCAGTTGAGTCGGTCCATAGGTTGCCTGTAGAGATTTTTAATGTCCAGCAGATGTCAGTATTTAGTGACACAGTATCGACACAGTATCAATACAGTTTTGCAATGTGTCGAAACGCTTCATGACGCCTCATCAACCCATCACTAATTGATATATACCTTCTGAAAGGCCAAATAGCCGAGCACAGATCGATTTTCGTCGATCTCAGGAATATAAATCGATATATCGATCAATCATTAACTCGCTGGAATAAAAAAGACAATATAACATACATCCATTAACATGGACGCATGTGAAAAAGTGCAATATATTTATCTGTACAGTAGTATATTTATTTATTTTATATATATATATATATATATATATATATATATATATATATATTTATATATTATTTATATTTATTTATTTATATATGCACCTTATTGCTTTTTTATCCTGCACTACCATGAGCTTATGTAACGAAATTTCGTTCTTATCTGTGCTGTAAAGTTCAAATTTGAATGACAATAAAAAGGAAGTCTAAGTCTAAGTCATTACACCCCGAGTGTAACATTTGTAACAATATTAAAGTGATATACAGTACAGGCCAAAAGTTTGGACACACCTTCTTATTCACAACACCATTGATAAAGCCAGAAATTCCACCAATCAACCCTGATAAAGCACACCTGTGAAGTGAAAACCATTTCAGGTGACTACCTCTTGAAGCTCATCGAGAGAATGCCAAGAGTGTGCAAAGCGGTAATCAGAGCAAAGGGTGGCTATTTTGAAGAAACTAGAATATAAAACATGTTTTCAGTTATTTCACCTTTTTTTGTTAAGTACATAACTCCACATGTGTTCATTCATAGTTTTGATGCCTTCAGTGACAATCTACAATGTAAATAGTCATGAAAATGAAGAAAACGCATAGAATGAGGAGAAGGTGTGTCCCAACTTTTGGCCTGTACTGTATATCTACAAAAGCTATAGAGGGCTTTGGATTTTTTTTTACTAAGTATTCCATAATGCATTACCAGCTGCCATATTGGTAGGATTTGTTCACAGAGAGTCATCCTTCACGATAGCACTACACGCAATATTTCTGAACTATTCAGTGGAAAATAATATTGATAGAGTCATTAGATAAGAAGTCCCTTCTTCATCACAAGGAGAAAAGACTCTCAGGCTATGAGAAACAAAATTCTCTGGTCTGATGACACAAAGATTGAAGTCTTTGGCGTGAATGTTTGGAGGAAACCAAACCTTGTCCAAGCGAGGGATGTAACTATTACAGCGATTAATAGTAAACCCTGGTCAAATTCCAGGCAGTTAATATTACTTTTTCCAAATGTTAACTATCATAAAACCGTGTTTGATTACGCACCTTAAAGGGGAACATTATCACCAGACCTATGTAAGCGTCAATATATACCTTGATGTTGCAGAAAAAAGACCATATATTTTTTTTACCGATTTCCGAACTCTAAATGGGTGAATTTTGGCGAATTAAACGCCTTTCTATTATTCGCTCTCGGAGCGATGACATCACAACGTCATTTTCTCACTTTCGTCGGTGTGTTGTCGGAGGGTGTAACAACACGAACGGACGGATTCAAGTTGCACCAGAGGCCCAAAGATGCGAAAGTGGCAAGAAATTGGACGAAATTTGTTCAAAATACGAGGCTGTGGGGAAAGCCGACGAAATGGTCAGTCGTTTGTTCCGAACACTTTACCGACGAAAGCTATGCTACGACAGAGATGGCAAGAATGTGTGGATATCCTGCGACACTCAAAGCAGATGCATTTCCAACGATAAAGTCAAAGAAATCTGCCGCCAGACCCCCATTGAATCTGCCGGAGTGTGTGAGCAATTCAGGGACAAAGGACCTCGGTAGCACGGCAAGCGATGGCGGCAGTTTGTTCCCGCAGACGAGCGAGCTAAACCCCCTGGATGTCTTGGCTCACACCGTCCCTTATGCCACCGAAGATGATCAAGAGAAGAATATTGACCCTAGCTTCCCTGGCCTGCTGACATCAACTCCAAAACTGGACAGATCAGCTTTCAGGAAAAGAGAGCGGATGAGGGTATGTCTACAGAATATATTAATTGATGACAACTTTATTCATTAACCGATTTCCGAACTCTAAATGGGTGAATTTTGGCGAATTAAACGCCTTTCTATTATTCGCTCTCGGAATGTGACGTCACATCGGGAAGCAATCCGCCATTTTCTCACTTTCGTCGGTGTGTTGTCGGAGGGTGTAACAACACGAACAGGGACGGATTAAAGTTGCACCAGTGGCCCAAAGATGCGAAAGTGGCAAGAAATTGGACGAAATTTGTTCAAAATACGAGGCTGTGGGGAAAGCCGACGAAATGGTCAGTCGTTTGTTCCGCACACTTTACCGACAAAAGCTATGCTACGACAGAGATGGCAAGAATGTGTGGATATCCTGCGACACTCAAAGCAGATGCTGACATCAACTCCAAAACTGGACAGATCAGCTTTCAGGAAAAGAGAGCGGATGAGGGTATGTCTACAGAATATATTAATTGATGAAAACTTTATTCATTACTCGCGGTTTTACGTAAATTATTATACATAAACTGTGTTTACCAATAATTTAGCTTAAAAACATTTCTTTTTTTCAATCATTCGAGTACATTCGGGTAGTCTTGTGTAATGCAGTATTTTGTGTCTATTTAGGTATGGTTAAATATATAAAAATATATGTTCTTAGCGCGCCTGAAATGGGCTGTCTGCACTCTCAAAGTGCATGTTGTTGCCAAATGTATTTCATATGCTGTAAACCTAGTTCATAGTTGTTAGTTTCCTTTAATGCCAAACAAACACATACCAATCGTTGGTTAGAAGGCGATCGCCGAATTCGTCCTCGCTTTCTCCCGTGTCGCTGGCTGTCGTGTCGTTTTCGTCGGTTTCGCTTGCATACGGTTTAAACCGATATGGCTCAATAGCTTCAGTTTCTTCTTCAATTTCATTTTCGCTACCTGCCTCCACACTACAACCATCCGTTTCAATACATGCGTAATCTGTTGAATCGCTTAAGCCGCTGAAATCCGAGTTTGAATCCGAGCTAATGTCGCTATAGCTTGCTGTTCTTTCCGCCATGTTTGTTTGTGTTGGCATCACTATGTGACGTCAGAGGAAAATGGACGGGTGTATATAACGATGGTTAAAATCAGGCACTTTGAAGCTTTTTTTTAGGGATATTGCGTGATGGTTACAATTTTGAAAAAAACTTGGAAAAATAAAATAAGCCACTGGGAACTGATTTTTAATGGTTTTAACCCTTCTGAAATTGTGATAATGTTCCCCTGTAACAAAACTCTCTGTTTTTTCCTAATGCGTGTGTTTATCTTCTTGTGTCCTGCAGACGTATGTGAAGAACATCTCCCTGAGCAGCAGGAGTGGACCTCTCGTAAGGAGCAGGAGGAGCCACAGCCCCCTCACATTAAAGAGGAAGATGAGGAGCCAAAGCTTTCTCACATTAAAGAGGAAGAGGAGGAACACAGCATCAGTCAGGAGGGAGAGCATCTTGAAGGGTTAGATGCATTCCCAGTGATTGGTGTCCCTGTAAAGAGGGAAGATGATGAGGTCAAAGGTGAAAGTGAGGAGAAGAGAGAGGCGGAGCCTCCAAGCAGCAGCTCAACTCAACACATGACAACAGAAGCTGATGGAGACCACTGTGGAGGATCACAAGCAGACAAGCTCTTAGCTCCACTATCAGATAGTGAGGACACAACGTCACACTCTCCTGACACTGATGATGAAGACTCTAAAGATGATAAGATATGTCAGACTGACAACACACGCTTCACATGCTCTCACTGCGACAAAACGTTTAATCGTCGTAGTCATCTGAAAAGACACGTGAGAATACACACAGGAGAAAAACCGTTTGCATGTTCAATCTGTGCTAAAAGATTTATACAAAATACTGATTTGGAAAAACACATGAGAACACACACCGGAGAAAAACCATTCATGTGCTCGATTTGTAGTAAAAGCTTCTCCCAGAAAGCGTATTTAATAACACACACAAGAACACACACGGGTGAAAAACCTTTCAGCTGTTCAGTCTGCAGTAAAGGTTTTCTCCAAAACCAAGATTTGAAAAGACACATGAGAACACACACTGGCGAAAAGCCGTTTGTCTGTTCATTCTGTGGCAAAGGTTTTCTGCAAAATGAAGATTTGAAAAGACACATGAGAAAACACACGGGAGACAAACCATTCATGTGCTCAGTTTGTAGTAAAAGATTCTCCCAGAAAGCAAATTTGATAATACACACAAGAACACACACTGGTGAAAAACCTTTTATCTGTTCCGTCTGTAGTAAAGGTTTTCTCCAAAATCAAGATTTGAAAAAACACACGAGAATCCACACTGGTGAAAAAACAGAGTGCTCAGTTTGCAGCAAAACCTTCTCTCAGAAGCAACATTTGAAAGCGCACATGAGGAGACACACCGGAGAAAAACCCTTTTCCTGTTCAATCTGCGTCAAAGAGTTTGCACAGAGGCAATGTCTGAAAAGGCACATGGCAACACACACCGGTGAAAAGCCCTTTTCTTGTTCAAGTTGCAACAAAAGATTTTGTGAAAAAACAAGACTTGTGGTACACATGAGAACGCACACGAGGGAGAAAACACTGAGTTGCAGTGCGTGTGGTGAAAGATTCTCTTATAAGTACCAGTGTAAGAAACACAAGTGTGCTGGTGAGAACAGCCGCAGAAAATAAAGATGCAGGTTTTGAATAAACTTGTTTATATTCCAGTTAATTACATGCATTATTATAAGATGTGTTTCTTCCTACTACTTTTCAAACATGTTGGTTTGTGAAATAGTAAATATGTGATGTATACGCTGCAACTGTATGCATGTTGAAAAGTAACTACCGTATTTTCCGGACCACAGGGTGCACCGGATTATATGGCACACTGCAGACGAATGGTCTATTTATGATCTTTTTTCATACATAAGGCGCACCGGATTATAGGGCGCATTAAAGGGGAACATTATCACCAGACCTTTGTAAGCGTCAATATATACCTTGATGTTGCAGAAAAAAGACCATATATTTTTTTAACCGATTTCCGAACTCTAAATGGGTGAATTTTGGCGAATTAAACACCTTTCTATTATTCGCTCTCGGAATGTGACGTCACATCGGGAAGGAATCCGCCATTTTCTCACTTTCGTCGGTGTGTTGTCGGAGGGTGTAACAACACGAACAGGGACGGATTCAAGTTGCACCAGTGGCCCAAAGATGCGAAAGTGGCAAGAAATTGGACGAAATTTGTTCAAAATACGAGGGTGTGGGGAAAGCCGACGAAATGGTCAGTTGTTTGTTCCGCACACTTTACCGACGAAAGCTATGCTACGACAGAGATGGCAAGAATGTGTGGATATCCTGCGACACTCAAAGCAGATGCATTTCCAACGATAAAGTCAAAGAAATCGGCCGCCAGACCCCCATTGAATCTGCCGGAGTGTGTGAGCAATTCAGGGACAAAGGACCTCGGTAGCACGGCAAGCAATGGCGGCAGTTTGTTCCCGCAGACGAGCGAGCTAAACCCCCTGGATGTCTTGGCTCACACCGTCCCTTATGCCACCGAAGATGATCAAGAGAAGAATATCGACCCTAGCTTCCCTGGCTTGCTGACATCAACTCCAAAACTGGACTGATCAGCTTTCAGGAAAAGAGAGCGGATGAGGGTATGTCTACAGAATATATTAATTGATGAAAACTTTATTCATTACTCGCGGTTTTACGTAAATTATTATACATAAACTGTGTTTACCAATAATTTAGCTTAAAAACATTTCTTTTTTTCAATCATTCAAGTACATTCGGGTAGTCTTGTGTAATGCAGTATTTTGTGTCTATTTAGGTATGGTTAACCTGAGTGCTGAAATCGTGGAAAAATATATGTTCTTAGCGCGCCTGAAATGGGCTGTCTGCACTCTCAAAGTGCATGTTGTCGCCAAATGTATTTCATATGCTGTAAACCTAGTTCATAGTTGTTAGTAATTATCTTATCAGACAGTGTTAAGCCGCTGAAATCCGAGTCTGAATCCGAGCTAATGTCGCTATACCTTGCTGTTTGTTTGTGTTGGCATCACTGTGTGACGTCACAGGAAAATGGACGGGTGTATATAACGATGGTTAAAATCGGGCACTTTGAAGCTTTTTTTAGGGATATTGCGTGATGGGTAAAATTTTGAAAAAAACTTCGAAAAATAAAATAAGCCACTGGGAACTGATTTTTAATGGTTTTAACCCTTCTGAAATTGTGATAATGTTCCCCTTTAAAAGAGTCATATTTTATTAATTTTTTTCTAAAAGTAAAACACTTCCTTGTGGTCTACATAACATGTAATGGTGGTTCTTTCGTCAAAATGTTGCATAGTTGATGTTTTACAGATCATCTTCAAGCTGGTTTCTGACAGTCGCTTCCGGATGCGCCGTTTTGTGGGCGGTCTTATTTACGTGGCTCACCTTCGCCAACGTCTTCTTCCCGTCATCTTTGTTGTAGCGGTGTAGCGTGCAAGGACGGGAGTGGAAGAAGTGTCAAAAGATGGAGCTAACTGTTTTAATGACATCCAGACTTTACTTCAATCAATAACGGAGCAGCATCTCCTCATCCGGAAACAACAACACCAAAAAACCGTCCGACCGGAACTCTCTAATAACTAAAGTTCCTTGGGTGAATTATGTAAACTCACTACACCGGTATGTTTTAGCGCTCTCATGGTGAGTTTACTGACAGATATAAGTACAAACTTTACACTACTTTATATTAGAAATGGCAACAGCAGAGGATGAATGTCCCATAACAAGAAGATAGAGAAAAAGAAGATGCTTATCAACTATGTTGTCGGCACAAAGGTGGACGCGCGCAAATTTTCAGGATTTATGCAGATCCCAAATACAGATCAGCAGGTACCAGAAGGTAAGAAAAGTTTAATTTGAATAATATGTCTTACCTTATACACACACCATAATAATACTCCTATGTTGAAGCACATCAAGCGGTGTGGCTTCATAACTTACCAAAGTCGTACTAAAACATTTTGATAGATTTTTGAGCGCCGTGTGTAGTGTTCTATATTTTCAATGGAACATATATATGACAGTTCCACGCTGGAAATCACTGAGAGCGGCCTATTCTTTCACAAATGTTTGTAGAAACCGTCTCCGTGCCTAAGTGCTTGATTTTGTACACCTGTTGTCACACCGCGGTGAGGGATGTCTTGTCTTGGTTTCTTCTGTCTTGTGAATTGCATGTTTTAGTTTGAAAAGTAACTCCTCTCGTTTCAGGTCACTCTCCCTTCCTTTTGTGTCATCAGTCTGACGTCATCCCTGACCCCTGATTGTTTCCACCTGTTCCCCATTACCCTCATGTGTCTTATAAGCCCACGCCTCCCTCTGTTCTGTGCCACATTGTCTCGTTTATTCGTGCCTCTCTAACAAACTGTCCATGCCTTGCCTCGTCTCTTGTTTGAATACCTTGATCCTGAATTCCTTCGTTTATATTTTAAGTTTTATTTTTCTCCTCCTCAGCAGAGTGATTTTGTGTTATTTAGTTTTTTAGCCGAAGTGTTGAGTTTTCAGTTTTTTGAGTGACATTTTTTGTTAACCTTTATTAGATTATAGAGACAGGGTAGACGTTTCATAGCCATTGTTTCTTCCTCCTGTTGGAGCATTTTTTGTTTATAATAAATTTCATAGAATATAAGGCGCCAAGTATAGTTCGTTATTGTTTTTGTGTTTTCCTCCTTTCGGAGTGATTTTCGGTTGTTCCTTTTTTGCCGACTAGTCATACTTGCCAACCTTGAGACCTCCGATTTCGGGAGGTGGGGGGCGGTGGGCGTGGTCAGTGGTGGGGCGGGGCGTGGTTGGGGGCGTGGTTAAGAGTGGAGGAGTATATTGACAGCTAGAATTCACCAAGTCAAGTATTTCATACATAAATATATATATATATATATATATATATATATATATATATATATATATATATATATATATATATATATATATATATATATATATATATCCTGAAAATATGCAAACAAAACTGTGTTTAGATAATTGATACTTCAAACTTGCATAAATAAATCTTAAGGAATATAACATAACTTGGCTTCTGAGAGCTTCAAAATGTAATGAATAAAATGCTAAAGTTGTTGATAAACAAGCAATTATTTTAATAAGTAAATATGGTCATTTTAAATGAATTATGATCATTTAAAATAAATTATTTCAAATATTTTTATTTTAAAGTATAATTATATGGCTGGATGTAATAAGGAGTCAGAAAAAATACAAATAAAAATACAATTAATTTTGATGTTTTTAGCAAAATATAGTAAAAATGTATTTCGTTTTTGTTTTTTTTAATTAGTAAATATAATTATTTTTAGGTAAGATAAACATAATAATACAATTTATCTCTAGTATGGATGATTTAGTTCTTGTCACCCTGTTGTCTTCCCGTCTGAAAAAAGGCTGTCCTCACTCAGGTCCGCATGGAGCTGGAGGGGGTGTGGCCTCCAGCTCCGGCTGAAAATCGGGAGATTTTCGGGAGAATATTTGTCCCGGGAGGTTTTCGGGAGAGGCGCTGAATTTCGGGAGTCTCCCGGAAAATTCGGGAGGGTTGGCAAGTATGCGACTAGTTTAGTTATAGCCTATATTGAATTGCCCTGACTCTGGAGGTGAAAGGAAGCTTTCAAAATAAAAGCCTGCCGAATTAATCCCTACTCTGCATCTGAGTCCTATCTTTTGACCAAGCCTGACACCTGTGGCCGGGCCAAGTGATTAGAACACCCGATTCTCATCATTTGGATGGGTGGCCAAATACTTTTGACAATATAGTGTATGTACACAATGTTGCATATTAAAGGCCTACTGAAAGCCACTACTACCGACCACGCAGTTTGATAGTTTATACATCGATGATGAAATCTTAACATTGCAACACATGCCAATAGCTTACTAAAGTGCAATTTTAAATTTCGCGCGAAATATCCTGCTGAAAAAGTCTCGATATGATGACGTCAGCGCGTGACGTCACGGATTGTAGCGGACATTTTGGGACAGCATGGTGGCCAGCTATTAAGTCGTCTGTTTTCATCGCAAAATTCCACAGTATTCTGGACATCTGTGTTGGTGAATCTTTTGCAATTTGTTCAATGAACAATGGAGACAGCAAAGAAGAAAGCTGTAGGTGGGAAGCGGTGTATTGCGGCAGGTGTTGTGCCGGATAACGCACCCCCGCCGTAGAATGCACCCCCTGACTGTTTTGCCGGAAAACACAGCCGGTGTTTCATTGTTTGCATTCCCGAAAGATGACAGTCAAGCTTTACCATTGGCCTGTGGAGAACTGGGACAACAGAGACTCTTACCAGGAGGACTTTGAGTTGGATACGCAGACGCGGTACCGTGAGTACGCATGCAGCTGCGGCTTCCAAACATTTGATCGCTTGCCCGTACGTGCGTGCCGCTATGTGCATGTCAAGTACGTAACTTTGGGGAAATATATGTGCTGTATGAACTTTGGGGAGGTGAACAATACTTTGGGCTGTGGGATTGAGTGTGTTGTGCAGGTGTTTGAGTTGTATTGGCGGGTTATATGGACGGGAGGGGGGAGGTGTTTGTTATGCGGGATTAATTCGTGGCATATTAAATATAAGCCTGGTTGTGTTGTGGCTAATAGAGTATATATATGTCTTGTGTTTATTTACTGTTTGAGTCATTCCCAGCTGAATATCAGGTCCCACCCGCCTCTCACAGCATCTTCCCTATCTGAATCGCTCCCACTGCCCTCTAGTCCTTCACTCTCACTTTCCTCATCCACAAATCTTTCATCCTCGCTCAAATTAATGGGGAAATAGTTGTATTCTCGGTCCGAATCGCTCTCGCTGCTGGTGGCCATGATTGTAAACAATGTGCAGATGTGAAGAGCTCCACAACCTGTGACGTCACGCGCATATCGTCTGCTACTTCCGGTACTGGCAAGGCTTTTTTATCAGCGAGCAAAAGTTGCGAACTTTATCGTTGATGTTCTCTACTAAATGCTTTCAGCAAAAATATGTCAATATTGCAAAATGATCAAGTATGACACATAGAATGGACCTGCTATCCCCGTTTAAATAAGAAAATCGCATTTCAGTAGGCCTTTAATGTATGTACTGACTTAATCAAAGGAAAAACAATAATCTACTGTATAAACGGTATAGAATATTACCAGGATCGGGTTACACACACAATGATGTCACATGTTAAATCAGAATTAGAATCAGCTTTATTGGCCAAGTATGTTTAACACACAAGGAATTTGACTCACTAAACAGTGTTCTCTTGTTCAATGTAAAAAATAAATATTAATGATTAACTACAAATAAAAGCAAGTGCCTAAATAACTCAAATGTGCAAGGTTAATACAAGTGCAGTGGTGAACGGCACAAAAACAAAAAGATGATGAAGTGAGCATGAGCTAGTACATTCACAGTGGCAGATTAGTTCTAGAGTTACTTCACAGTTCATCAGGTTGATAGCCTGGGGGAAGAAACTGTTGTTGTTAGACAGTCAACAGTTGATTTCAAATCCTGCAGCTTCATTGGCTGCTGCTGTTACACGTGTGTTTATTCAACTGGTACTTATAAGAGAATCTTTCATCACACTCACTGCATTGCAACACCTTTTCACCGGTGTGTATTCTCATATGGACAACAAGTGTCGATCGGTAACAAAAGCTTTTGTTGCACTTTGAACAGGAATAAGGTTTTTCACCGGTGTGTATTCTCATGTGTCTGACAAGTTTTGTTTGGTCACAAAAACGCTTGCTGCAGCTGGAACAGGAATATGGCTTTACATCAATGTGCGTTCTCATGTGTATTTTTAAATATTGAATTTGTGTAAAACCTTTACCGCAAACTGAACAGGAGAAAGACGTGTCTGCAGTGTGTGTTCTCATGTGTGTTTTCAAACACTGACTCCGGTTGAAATATTTACCACAGACTGAACAGGAGAAAGGTTTTTCTCCGGTGTGCGTTCTCATGTGTGTTTTAAACGAACCATTTTGCACAAAACTTTTACCACAGACTGAACAGGAAAAAGGTTTTTCACCGGTGTGTATTCTCATGTGCACTAAAAGTGCGGACTGGTGACAAAAGCTTCTGTCGCAGCTTGGACAGGGATATGTTATCTTAGCGCTGTGTGTTCCCATGTGCCTTGTCAAACATTGACTTCGTATGAATCCTTTGCTGCAGACTGAACAGATAAAAGGTTTTTCCCCAGTGTGCAGTCTTGTGTGCCTTTTCAAATTCTGCATATGACGGAATCTTTTGCTACAAACCGAACACATGAACGGTTTTTCTCCGGTGTGTATTCTCATGTGTGTTGTCAGATTGTGACGGTGATTAAAGGTTTTGTCGCAGTGAGAACACGTGAAGTGTGTGTTGTCAGTGTGACATGTCTTATCATCTTTAGAGTCTTCAACATCAGTGTCAGGAGAGTGTGACGTTGTGTCCTCACTATCTGATAGTGGAGCTAAGAGCTTGTCTGCTTGTGATCCTCCACAGTGGTCTCCATCAGCTTCTGTTGTCATGTGTTGAGTTGAGCTGCTGCTTGGAGGCTCCGCCTCTCTCTTCTCCTCACTCTCACCTTTGACCTCATCACCTTCACTCTTCACATGGACACCAATCACTGGGAACTCCTCCAGTCCTTGAAGATGCTCTCCCTCTTCACTGATGCTGTGTTCTTCCTCTTCCTCTTTAATTTTGGAGTGCTGTCGATCTTCATCTTCTTTTTTAATGTGAGGCGGCTGTGGCGCCTCCTCTTCCTCTTTAACGTGAGGGGGCTTTGCTTCTTCCTCTTCCTCTTTTATGTGGCGAAGCTGTGTCTCCTCTTGCTCCATATTTTTTCTTAGGTCCACTCCTGCTGCTCAACGGAGAAAAGGTTCTTCTCAGAGGTCTGCAGAACACAAGAAGACAAATACATGCTGTCGGAGGCAGATATTTACATATGTCCGAATTTAAATGTTACTTCTTTTGATTTCCTTGTCATATTATTTGGGCGGCATGGCGTAGTGGGTAGAGCAACCGTGCCAGAAACCTGAGGGTTGCAGATTCGCTCCCCGCCTCTTACCATCCAAAAAATCGCTGCCGTTGTGTCCTTGGGCGGGACACTTCACCCTTTTCCCCCGGTGCCACTCACACCGGTGAATTGAATGATGAATGATAGGTGGTGGTCGGAGGGGCCGTTGGCGCAAATTGCAGCCACGCTTCCGTCAGTCTACCCCAGGGCAGCTGTGGCTATGAAAGTAGCTTACCACCACCAGGTGTGAATGATTGATGGGTTCTACATGTAAAGCGACTTTGGGTACTTAGAAAAGTGCTATATAAATTTCAGTTATTATTATTATTATTATATTACAAAACAGCTAGTGTTTTTCTTCCAAATGTGGTCTTTTGGTTGTCTGCAAAACTGTGTGCTTAACCTTGAAGTGAGGAATGTTAGAGAGAGCGATAATAAGCATTTGTTTTGGCTAGAGAGAGATGACTGCCTGCGACTTAAGAGGGGAGAGGGTTTTGGGTCGGGGAGACGGACCATCTTAGCGGGGCGAGCCGAATGTTCTATGCTGTCTCTGTAATGTATATCTGCAAAGCTTTGCAAATATATTACAAAATACCTATTCTGTCTCTGGTGGTTTTTCAACTCAGCTTTAAGTGTCGTAAAAGGCTTGGGAGCGACTTGTGACTTGAATTCCCTGGGAGGAACAACTGGTCCAAAACGCAACAATGCTTTAGGGAGGTCAAGCTTCAAACGTGTTTTCATTAAGGGACCACATCCCAGTTATGGCTGTCTATAGAGGGCCGTTTGTAACGGCGAGTATTTTATAAGAAGAAGAAGCTCTGTCTTGTTATTGCACAAGTACAACAAAATGTTTTTTTGTTTTTTTAAATAAATTTACTTATGCATATAATTATATATTTTCACATAAACTGTAAAACAAAACAAACCCCTGTATATTATACAGTACAAAAATTGCAACTCAGTCACCAGAATTTTACTGTAAAACATACAGTGCTTTTTCACATCATTTTATAGTAAATGGAAAAACAGTACCAAAGTTTTTACAGGTAGAAAAAATGTCAGCTTAGTCGCCAAAATGTTACTGTAAAATGAAAGGGGACAATGACAATGAGATTGAAAGCAGCTCCATCTCACACTTTGTGGAGGGGGGGGGGGGGGGGGGGGGGACACAGGTCCGGTGGCCACGGATTAAGCGCCGCCTGTCCAGGGTCGGGACCCAGGGTGGACCACTCGTCTGTGCATCGGTTAAGGACGTCTCTGCGCTGCTGACCTGTCTCGGCTCGGGATGGTCTCCTGCTGGCCCCACTATGGACTGGACTCTCACTATTATGTTGGATCCACTATGGACTGGACTCTCACTATTATGTTGGATCCACTATGGACTGGACTCTCACTGTTATGTTAGATCCACTATGGACTAGACTCTCACTTTTATGTTAGATCCACTATGGACTGGACTCTCACACTATTATGTTAGATCCACTATGGACTAGACTCTCACAATATTATGTTAGATCCACTATGGACTGGACTCTCACACTATTATGTTAGATCCACTATGGACTGGACTCTCGCTGTTATGTAGATCCACTATGGACTGGACTCTCACTATTATGTTAGATCCACTATGGACTGGACTCTCACTATCATGTTAGATCCACTATGGACTGGACTCTCACACTATTATGTTAGATCCACTATGGACTGGACTCTCACGCTATTAACTAGATCCACTATGGACTGGACTCTCACACTATTATGTTAGATCCACTATGGACTGGACTCTCGCTATTATGTTAGATCCACTATGGACTGGACTCTCACTATCATGTTAGATCCACTATGGACTGGACTCTCACTATTATGCTAGATCTACCATGGACTGGACTCTCTCACTATTATGTTAGATCCACTATGGACTGGACTCTCACTATTATGTTAGATCCACTATGGACTGAACTCTCACTATCATGTTAGATCCACTATGGACTGGACTCTCACACTATTATGTTAGATCCACTATGGACTGGACTCTCACACTATTATGTTAGATTCCCTATGGACTGGACTTTCACACTATTATGTTAGATTCACTATGGACTAGACTGTCACTATTATGTTAGATCCACTATGGACTGGACTCTCACTATTATGTTAGATCCACTATGTACTGGACTCTCACACTATTATGTTAGATCCACTATGGACTAGACTCTCACAATATTATGTTAGATCCACTATGGACTGGACTCTCACTATTATGTTATATCCACTATGGACTGGACTCACACTATTATGTTAGATCCACTATGGACTGGACTCTCACTATTATGTTAGATCCACTATGGACTGGACTCTCACACTATTATGTTAGATCCACTATGGACTAGACTCTCACACTATTATGTTAGATCCACTATGGACTGGACTCTCACTATTATGTTAGATCCACTATGGACTGGACTCTCACTATTATGTTAGATCCACTATGGACTGGACTCTCACACTATTATGTTAGATCCACTATGGACTAGACTCTCACACTATTATGTTAGATCCACTATGGACTGGACTCTCACTATTATGTTAGATCCACTATGGACTAGACTCTCACACTATTATGTTAGATCCACTATGGACTGGACTCTCACACTATTATGTTAGATTCACTATGGACTGGACTCTCACACTATTATGTTAGATCCACTATGGACTAGACTCTCACTATTATGTTAGATCCACTATGGACTGGACTCTCACTATTATGTTAGATCCACTATGGACTGGACTCTCACACTATTATGTTAGATCCACTATGGACTGGACTCTCACAATATTATGCTAGATCCACTATGGACTGGACTCTCACTATTATGTTAGATCCACTATGGACTGGACTTTCTCACTAGTATGCTAGATCTACCATGGACTGGACTCTCTCACTATTATGTTAGATCCACTATGGACTGGACTCTCACTATTATGTTAGATCCACTATGGACTGGACTCTCACAATATTATGCTAGATCCACTCGAGCATTTCACCGGTCGCCCAGGGGCGGGGTCCCCACATCTGCGGTCCCCTGAAAGGTTTCTCATTGTCATCCCATTGGGTTGAGTTTTTTCTTGCCCTGATGTGGGATCTGAGCCGAGGATGTCCTTGTGACTTGTGCAGCCCTTTGAGACACTCGTGATTTAGGGCTATATAAGTAAACATTGATTGATTGATTGACGTGACGAGGTTGGTAGAAGGTGGGGATCGAAACAGGAACCCTCAGGTTGCTGGCACGGCCACGCGATTCCCAAATATATTTTATAACAAAATAAATAATGCCTTTATACAGTGCCCTTATTTGTATTTTCAACAAAAGCCCAGACTAAAGGAACTAACGTCCCTGGAAACTAATTATACATTATATATTTATACATATATAGATAGATATATTCAAGTACAAATACACATTCAATTAATTGTCACTCTTCTCATATATCTTACTTTCATTCTTGACAATGCTCTTCCACGCAGTAGTTATTCTAGGTGTTACTTCATGTTGATGAAAATATGACGTTAGTAAAGATGTAAGAGTAAGAAGTAAACAAACCTGTTCTGTGTAACACAACTTGATGTTTCTTGAAAACAGCGTCCAGTAGTTGATGTTGTCGCTCCTTCTCCTCCTTTGTTGTTCGAAAAGGTTCTTACCCAACAACTCTGCTGGCGTTATTCAACAGCCGCCGATTTACCAACACTCTCGGCATTTTTAATTTGCACATTTTCACACAATCACACTTTATACGTGATTTCTGCTGAGCGTCCCTTTTGTTAGCAGCTCCTAAGCTAAGCTAACTAGCAAAATAAACTAGCATGAGAAGCTACAACGTTCACTCAGTTAAGTTTATCCTGACACGAAAAACTGGTAACGTGCGGTTTTTCGTATGATTGACGAATAAGTATAACTAAATATAAATTAAGTCATCATTCTTCTTTAGGCAATGAATAAAATCAACGAACCCTTCAGACTACAAAACTCGATTGTAAACATAAGACGTACTCCATGCGCATGCGCGGTCGGTTCGCGCAAAAGCAAAGGTTACGTCACTTCCTTTCTCGAAATATTTTACGACTCTGCGTCTGAATGTTTTATTAATAATTTTATTATTTAGACAATAAAACAAATACATTCATACATGTAGAGAATTCACGTAATGCTCTCTTAGTATATTGTACCTTGGCAGCCACCGTATTTGTTATTGTGTACTGCGCATGCGCAATTCGGTTCTTTTCCTTTTTTTATTGTGCGAGTTGAAAATAAACAGAGTTCACTTTATAAAGTATTACCCTCCGTCTGGTCATTCAACACATTACCTATTAGTAAAAGAGAACAATAATATAAAAATGAAGAAGTGGATTTAAAAAAAAAAAATCGGAACACATTTTTAACAACCGTCATTGACACACGGGGGCGCCACTGACTCTATCGCGTTTTTTTTTATTTTTTAGATTTTTTTAAATACAAAGTATAATTTTGAATTGTCAATTGTAAATAAAGTAGTAAAAGAGATAACATCGTTCGGGTGTCTGTGCGGATCTTTACAGTTTCTAAATAATGCTGGATGCTTTTATTTAAGTGTGCGCACACCCGGACGTGACGTCAGCGTGTCTTGCATTGTCTGCTGTTTGCGCATGCGCAAGACAATCGTATCTTTCGGCAAAAAGAACAGCGAGGCCTTTAACGGCGTTATTTCCTTCATTTCCACGTTGCACTCATTAGTCTATCGTATGATAAACTGCACTTTTTTTTTTTAATAAATTCTTCGTCCCACTGAGATATGAATCTTCTCAGGCTAGCTTAGCTTGCTAGTTAGCTTAGCTCGCTAGTTAGCTTTGCTTGCTAGCTGCTAACAAAGAGACGCGGAAGTTCTCAACGCATCGCTAAGCAGAGCTCAAATGTGAGTAAAGTGTTGTGATTGTGTGAAAATGTTTTAAGTACAAATGCTGAGAGTGTGGCTGAATAAGCCACGAACGGCGGCTGTTGAAGAATTATTTGTAGTGTCAGAACGAGGAGGAACTTTCTCCAACTACTGAACGCTGTTTTCAAAAAACATTAAGTTTTTTTGTTTACGTCTCGCTTTCACATGTTTACTAACTTTATATTCTACCATTAACATGATAAGTACATGTTATAATGGTGTAGCGGCTGGCTACGGGGTGTTAGCCAATGTCTTTAGCTGGGGGGCGGGACTTCCGGGGAAGTTAGGGAAGTGACATTGTTGACAGGAAGTGTTGGTTCGAGTTTTGCCGGGAAAGAGGGGAGACGCACATTGGAGCTGTTGTGTGGTTACCAGTGTTGGGTTAGTTACTGAAAACCAGTAACTAGTTACAGTTACTAGTTACTTTATTTCAAAAGTAACTCAGTTACTAACTCAGTTACTTACACCAAAAAGTAATGCGTTACTGTGAAAAGTAACTATTTAGTTACTTCTTCTACTTTTTGTTTTTAAAGCTCCCATTAATGCCCTTTTAGCCTTCATTTCAGTACTGTTATTGCACTGGAGAATAATACAATCTGTTGATCAACTTGACATGCATTTGCATCACTGAACTCTGCTAAGCAATGTGGTCTACATACAACACACAAACAATGTGGTCTACATACAACACACAAACAATGTGGTCTACATACAACACACAAACAATGTGGTCTACATACAACACACAAAGACAAAGATATGTTTCAAAGGGCCAATTTATTTCAGGCCAGAACAAATTGACAAAACTATTTTAAATAGCTGCAACATAACATACATAAGTAACAAGCAGCATAATAACACTAACACTAACACTAACCACGTTAAACCCAGATTCCAAACTAACAAAGGTCTTAACTCATTGTCTTTCTATGCCACTTCAATATGGAATCCACTCCCAACAGGTGTAAAGTAAAGGGCATCTCTATCCTCCTTCAAAACCGCACTAAAAGAACATCTCCAGGCAACTACAACCTTAAACTAACACCCTCCCTTCCACATAATACCTCTTCGGATTGTAAATAATCAAATGTAGACATTTTTTCTTATACTTTCTGATTTCTCTCTCTGTGTCCACTACTTGCTGTACATATCCTACCAAGTCAGTCCTACACTGTTTCAATGTCCATTTCTCTGATGATGCAATTGTTGATGCTGATTGTTGATGACAGAAGTGTTGATACCAACCACACCTAACCCCCCCCTCCATATCCCACACCCCGGATTGTAAATAATTCAATGTATATACCCTGATGATTATCTTGTGTGATGACTGTATTATGATGTTAGTATGTATTTGATAGTATATATCTGTATCATGAATCAGTGGACCCCGACTTAAGCAAGTTGAAAAACTTACTGGGGTGTTACCATTTAGTGGTCAATTGTACGGAATATGTACTGTACTGTGCAACATACTAATAAAAGTTTCAATCATTCAATCAATCAACAACATAGCTGTAAAGCTGGCTTCACCTAAGGAAGGCACACGTGACATACACAGAGCCTAACCAGGCAGATTTGAATTGTTGTTTTGGGCAGTAGACGGGATCTTTGATCCAAGACACAACTTACATTTAACTAAATTGTGCTCGACAAAAGAAAAGAAGGGAGAATATCTCATACTTGCCTCTCCCCGGGACAACCATTCTCTCAAATTTCTCCCGATTTCCAGCCGGACTTAAGGCACGCCCCTCCAGGTCCGTGCGGACCTGAGTGAGGACAGCCTGCCGTCACGTCCGCTTGGCCAACCAAAAAGTAACCACAGAACACTATACCGTATAGTCGTATAGTGTTCTGTGGTTACTTTTTTGTTGGCCAACGGTTATTATTGCGCACCCCCCTCCCCTCCCCTCCCCACACCCGCACACACACACAGAGAGCGCAGAGGAAGAATCAGAAGCACGTCTCTGCTTCGCTGCCATAAAACACGATCAGATCCTCAGTTTCTAGCCGATACTACATAAAAAATAACGTAAAATAACGCAGTAACGCATCATGTAGTAACGGTAACTGAGTTACTTAATATAAAAAATAACGCGTTAGATTACTAGTTACCGCCGAAACTAACGGCGTTACAGTAACGCGTTACTTTGTAACGCGTTAGTCCCAACACTGGTGGTTACATTGCATCTTGCATAATAAAGACAAGACAAACGAATAAGTCTATGAGCCTACATTTCTGGGATTATTACAATAGTTTAAAATAATGTGGGATAGGCTCCAGCACCCCCGGAGAGGGACAAGCGGTAGAAAATGAGAATACCTTTATTGTCATTGCATGGAAACAACGAAATTGAACAGCAATCCAGCTCAGAGCTTCTAAAACAACCTACATAAAATACTCTTAAGACAACAAAAAATAATACACATTTTAAACCATATTGCACAGCAGATCTCTATCAGAGTTAAGCAAGTTAAAAAATGGTGAGTGTTCCGGTAAGTGCAGAGTTCAGGGCAATAACAGCTCTAGGATAGAAACTGTTTTTCAGTCTATTTGTCCTTGCTTTGATGGTCTTATAGCGTCTCCCTGAGGGCAAGAGTTCAAGCCAGTGGTGACCTGGGTGGGATGAGTCCCCGAGGATGCTGTTTGCTCTACTTCTGCAGTGTTGGGTGTTGTCACGATGTATACGAATTCACCTCGATACATATCTGAAAATATTTGACACTGGATAACTCAGGGCAGGGGCGTCACTAGGTTATAAGAAGAGGGGGTGTTTAGCCCCCGGGAGATGGACATGATGAGTGAAACATTTCACATTCAATACGGTACTGACCTGGGAGACCATACTGGCGCTGTTGGTTGTTTACGGGGCAATAAATGTCACTTGTTAAATAATAAAATCCACAAAAAAATGAATGCGGCTATTACATCATCTTTGGGTGAGCACGTCATTTGTGTGCTGCCAGCAGAAGTGGATACGTCATCACAACATCCGGTTTCGGTGCGCAAAGTATTTTTTCCGGCGGCCAAATTTTTGGTGCATCACTAGTCAATAGTCCACAAATAATCAGGATCAGCATGGTGTATTATTGTCCAGTCTTTAACATGCACAAGACACATAAGAACTGAAATTACATTTTCGGCACAGTCCCACTAAGAGCAGACATACGTTACAGGGGGACAAGACGGGACCGCCAACGGATCAGCCACTTACGGCGCTCCTTAAAAAAGGTGGGAAAATGGTGATATTGGGAAAGGGGGGAAGAGTAAACAATATCAGTCAAAGGCTGGACCCTCGGGAGGGGGTCCAGGCTGACTCCAAGGGAAAAAACCTCATTTGCCATAGCACACATGAACATGTTACATACAATCACGACAACTCGCAAAAGAGGGGGGGTTGGGCCCTGGAGGTCGACTGCTCCTATAAAGCGTCTACTCAGCCGTCCATCACCCCGAAGGGGAATCAAGCGGTGGTGAAGGGGTGGGGGTGAGGAATGTGTTTGTGTATATGCCCATTGTCTTTGGGTAGTCACCTGAAATGGTTCTGCATGCAATGCAAGCAAAGTTCGACTTCCAGGTGTCGTTGAGGAGGGAGGGGAGTCAAAAGCGTCCATCTTTGAGAGTCCTCAGGGGATGTTTACAGAACAGCCTGCTCCTGTTGTTGCATCAAGGCCATTCGAGGGAGTCAAATCGTAGATTAGGATTTTTGTTTTTCCGCGAGCAGACATTACAATGGCTTGTCTGTTCTATTCGTCCATGTTGGCTCTCATATCCAATTTTTCAACACTTTCGGCATTCTCTCGATGAGCTTCAAGAGGTAGTCACCTGAAAGGGTTTTCACTTCACAGGTGTGCTTGAAGCTCATGGAGAGAATGCCAAGAGTGTGCAAAGCAGTAATCAGAGCAAAGAGTGGCTATTTTGAAGAAACTAGAATATAAAAACATGTTTTCAGTTATTTCACCTTTTTTTTGTTAAGTACATAACTCCACATGTGTTCATTCACAGTTTTGATGCCTTCAGTGACAATCTACAATGTAAATAGTCATGAAAATAAAGAAAACACATTGAATGAGGAGAAGGTGTGTCCAAACTTTTGGCCTTTACTGCATATACTTTGATTCCAAAGAAATAGCCATTGTTAAAGGACCGGAATTGACGTGTACGCTGTAGCGTATTTGCTTACATGTTACATACATTTTGTAAGTGAGTTGAAAAATAAAGCTTCCATGACTTCACACTAGTGGGTCACATAGCAATAATACCTTAAGAATATAATAATTAGACCAACGTTTTTTGCAGCACAAACAATTGGGACTAGCTTGGGGAGATTTTGAGAAGAGCACTGGTTAGGAATCATCATTTGTTAATAACGCAGAAGTTCTACAAACCCCGTTTCCATATGAGTTGGGAAATTGTGTTAGATGTAAATATAAACGGGATACAATGATTTGCAAATCATTTTCAACCCATATTCAATTGAATGCACTACAAAGACAACATATTTGATGTTCAAACTGATAAAAAAAATTTTTTTGCAAATAATCATTAACATTAGAATTTGATGCCAGCAACACGTGACAAAGAAGTTGGGAAAGGTGGCAATAAATACTGATAAAGTTGAGGAATGCTCATCAAACACTTATTTGGAACATCCCACAGGTGTGCAGGCTAATTGGGAACAGGTGGGTGCCATGATTGGGTATAAAAACAGCTTCCCAAAAAATGCTCAGTCTTTCACAAGAAAGGATGGGGCGAGGTACACCCCTTTGTCCACAACTGCGTGAGCAAATAGTCAAACAGTTTAAGAACAACGTTTCTCAAAGTGCAATTGCAAGAAATTTAGGGATTTCAACATCTACGGTCCATAATATCATCAAAAGGTTCAGAGAATCTGGAGAAATCACTCCACGTAAGCGACATGGCCGGAAACCAACATTGAATGACCGTGACCTTCGTTCCCTCAGACGGCACTGTATTAAAAACCGACATCAATCTCTAAAGGATATCACCACATGGGCTCAGGAACACTTCAGAAAACCACTGTCACTAAATACAGTTGGTCGCTACATCTGTAAGTGCAAGTTAAAACTCTACTATGCAAAGCGAAGGCCATTTATTAACACCATCCAGAAACGTCGCCGGCTTCTCTGGGCCCGAGATCATCTAAGATGGACTGATGCAAAGTGGAAAAGTGTTCTGTGGTCTGACGAGTCCACATTTCAAATTGTTTTTGGAAATATTCGACATCGTGTCGTCCGGACCAAAGGGGAAGCGAACCATCCAGACTGTTATCGACGCAAAGTTCAAAAGCCAGCATCTGTGATGGTATGGGGGTGCATTAGTGCCCAAGGCATGGGTAACTTACACATCTGTGAAGGCACCATTAATGCTGAAAGGTACATACAGGTTTTGGAACAACATATGCTGCCATCTAAGCGCCGTCTTTTTCATGGACGCCCCTGCTTATTACAGCAAGACAATGCCAACCCACATTCAGCACGTGTTACAACAGCGTGGCTTCGTAAAAAAAAGAGTGCGGGGACTTTCCAGGCCCGCCTGCAGGCCAGACCTGTCTCCCATCGAAAACGTGTGGCGCATTATGAAGCCTAAAATACGACAGCGGAGACCCCCGGACTGTTGAACGACTGAAGCTCTACATAAAACAAGAATGGGAAAGAATTCCACTTTCAAAGCTTCAACAAATAGTTTCCTTAGTTCCCAATCGTTTATTGAGTGTTGTTAAAATAAAAGGTGATATAACACAGTGGTGAACATGCCCTTTCCCAACTACTTTGACACCTGTTGCAGCCATGAAATTCTAAGTTAATTATTATTTGCAAAAAAAAATTTAAGTTTATGAGTTTGAACATCAAATATGTTGTCTTTGTAGTGCATTCAACTGAATATGGGTTGAAAAGGATTTGCAAATCATTGTATTCCGTTTATATTTACATCTAACACAATTTCCCAACTCATGGAAACGGGGTTTGTACACCAGTTGAGGAAAATTATCAAACTACATAAATAACATCCTGTAATTTGATTTTGATGAAAAAAATGTATCTTGATAGATTGGAAATTAACACCAATGAGTTGACTGATGAACATTATCACATAATTTATTCAGAAAATATAAATAACGACAAATAAACATAGAATACTGTTAAAGGGGAACATTATCACAATTTCAGAATGGTTAAAACCATTAAAAATCAGTTCCCAGTGGCTTATTTTATTTTTCAAAGTTTTTTTCAAAATTTTACCCATCATGCAATATCCCTAAAAAAAGCTTCAAAGTGCCTGATTTTAACCATCGTTATATACACCCGTCCATTTTCCTGTGACGTCACATAGTGATGCCAACACAAACAAACATGGCGGAAAGAACAGCAAGCTATAGCGACATTAGCTCAGATTCAGACTCGGATTTCAGCGGCTTAAGCGATTCAACAGATTACGCATGTATTGAAACGGATGGTTGTAGTGTGGAGGCAGGTAGCGAAAACGAAATTGAAGAAGAAACTGAAGCTATTGAGCCATATCGGTTTGAACCGTATGCAAGCGAAACCGACGAAAACGACACGACAGCCAGCGACACGGGAGAAAGCGAGGACGAATTCGGCGATCGCCTTCTAACCAACGATTGGTATGTGTTTGTTTGGCATTAGAGGAAACTAACAACTATGAACTAGGTTTACAGCATATGAAATACATTTGGCAACAACATGCACTTTGAGAGTGCAAACAGCCTAGTTTTCATCAATTAATATATTCTGTAGACATACCCTCATGTCAGCAGGCCAGGGAAGCTAGGGTCGATATTCTTCTCTTGATCATCTTCGGTGTGAGCCAAGACATCCAGGGGGTTTAGCTCGCTCGTCTGCGGGAACAAACTGCCGCCATTGCTTGCCGTGCTACCGAGGTCCTTTGTCCCTGAATTGCTCACACACTCCGGCAGATTCAATGGGGGTCTGGCGGCAGATTTCTTTGACTTTATCGTTGGAAATGCATCTGCTTTGAGTGTCGCAGGATATCCACACATTCTTGCCATCTCTGTCGTAGCATAGCTTTCGTCGGTAAAGTGTGCGGAACAAACGTCCAATTTCTTGCCACTTTCGCATCTTTGGGCCACTGGTGCAACTTGAATCCGTCCCTGTTCGTGTTGTTGCACCCTCCGACAACACACCGATGAGGCATGATGTCTCCAAGGTACGGAAAACAGTCGAAAAAACGGAAAATAACAGCTGATTTGACTCGGTGTTTGTAATGTGTTTGAGAAAATGGCGGATTGCTTCCCGATGTGACGTCACGTTGTGACGTCATCCGAGAGCGAATATTAGAAAGGCGTTTAATTCGCCAAAATTCACCCATTTAGAGTTCGGAAATCGGTTAAAAAATATATATGGTCTTTTTTTCTGCAACATCAAGGTATATATTGACGCTTACATAGGTCTGGTGATAATGTTCCCCTTTAATCGCAACATGTAAGTGTAAAAAAAAACCAACAACATTATGATTTGTACAATTTCAGAATGTGCTTGTTCTATTTTTAAACAAAGAAAACAATAAAAAGTTGTCTTTATTTTTAGGTTATCGTGCCGTGATTTTACCAGTCCGGCCCACTTGGGAGTAGATTTTTCTCCATGTCGCTCCCCATCTAAAATGAGTTTGACACCCCTGCTCTCCATCCATTCATCCATATTATACCGCTTGTCCCTTTCGGGGTCGCGGCGGGTGTCAGAGCCTATCTCAGCTGCATTTGGGTGGAAGGCGGGATACACCCTGGACAAGTCGCCACCCCATCGCAGGGCCAACACAGATAGACAACATTCACACACTAGGGACCATTTAGTGTTGCCAATCAACCTATCCCCAGGTGCATGTCTTTGGAGGTGGGAGGAAGCCGGAGTACCCGGAGGGAACCCACGCAGTCACGGGGAGAACATGCAAACTCCACACAGAAAGATCCCGAGCATGGGATTGAACTCAGGACCTTCGTATTGTGAGGCACATGCACTAACCCCTATTCCACCGCGCTGCCCTGCTCTAACACGTGCAATTGTGATTGGATAGATTTGTAACCCGCCTAAGGACTAAATTAAATATGATTGGATTTAGTCTCTGTCAGTATTTTTTTCTCGTTTTATTCGTCAATTTCAATTCATTTCATCATTGTTTTTAATTAGTTTTTTTTAGTTTTTGTCCTGTTTTTGTCAGAGGAAAACAGGTTGTAGATGAAAATGTTTATTTAACAAAATTAACACTTCTTGTTAATTAAACAATGGATATCCGCTAACTTCTTGCAACTAAACGCCAAGAAAACGGAAATGCTGATTATCGGTCCTGCTAAACACCGACATTTATTTGATAATACCACCTTAACATTTGACAACCAAACAATTACACAAAGCGACTCAGGAAAGAATCTGGGTATTATCTTCCACCCAACAATGAGTAGATGAGTGTTATGTGTAAATAAATGAACACTGAAATTCAAGTATTTCTCTTTTATATATATATATATATATATATATATATATATATATATATATAATAAAAGAAATATATATTTATAGCTAGAATTCACTGAAAGTCAAGTATTTCTGATATATATATATATATATATATATATATATATATATATATATACATAAAATACTTGACTTGGTGAATTCTAGATGTAAATATACTCCTCCCCTCTTAACCACGCCCCAACCACGCCCCCCAGCCCAAAAATATATGGTCTTTTTTCTGCAACATCAAGGTATATATTGACGCTTACATAGGTCTGGTGATAATGTTCCCCTTTAAATGTTGGTTGAATATATACAAATCTGTGTAATAGTTTGTAAACAAGTATGATTGTGACTAAGAGCGAATCTTTCTTCTTTTTTTTCCTTTTTTTAAAGTGTCAGGCGCCTCTTTCTATTGCACGATCCAAGGACAGAATGCCGTCACTTGCAAAACTTGCAGTTAAAGTACACTTTTTACCGGAAATTCCTTCATTTCAAAATTGTAATTTGGAGACTTTTGAAAAAGTTTAAAACTGTCCAAAGTTTCTGGTGAAGAGAAAAAAATGTTAGGAACTGGTCATGGGGGTGACCCCGGGATGCAGAGACGAGAGGCAAGTTTGAATAACAAAAAGGGAATACATTTAATGAGTCCAAAAAGTGTAACAAAAAGCGATGGGGCAAAAGTGCACACCATGAATACAGAAAAGTGAAACAGGTTCCTCAGTGGTCGGCAGGGGGAGAAGCCAGGGCACACTGAAACACAGGGTAAAGTCCTTGTTAGTGATGGGTCCGGCAACACCGATGCATCGGCGCATGCGTCGAGCTCATAAAGCGAAACCCTGTGTCGGTGCGCGTACCGCTTTTAGAAAGTCACGTGACCGATCATGAGCTGTTTTGGTCACGTGACCGATACGCTAAATTCGTTCTATTTTATCCACTAGCGACGCTGAGATCATTATTCATGCGTTCGTTACGTCTCGTCTCGACTACTGTAACGTATTATTTTCGGGTCTCCCTATGTCTAGCATTAAAAGACTACAATTGGTACAAAATGCGGCTGCTAGACTTTTGACAAGAACAAGAAAGTTTGATCATATTACGCCTATACTGGCTCACCTGCACTGGCTTCCTGTGCACTTAAGATGTGACTTTAAGGTTTTACTACTTACGTATAAAATACTACACGGTCTAGCTCCGTCCTATCTTGTCGATTGCATTGTACCATATGTCCCGGCAAGAAATCTGCCTTCAAAGAACTCCGGCTTATTAGTGATTCCCAGAGCCCAAAAAAAGTCTGCGGGCTATAGAGCGTTTTCTATTGGGGCTCCAGTACTATGGAATGCCCTCCCGGTAACAATTAGAGATGCTACCTCAGTAGAAACATTTAAGTCCCATCTTAAAACTCATTTGTATACTCTAGCCTTTAAATAGCCCCCCTGTTAGACCAGTTGATCTGCCGTTTCTTTTCTTTTCTCCTCTGCTCCCCTATTCCTTGTGGAGGGGGGGGGGCCACAGGTCCGGTGGCCATGGATGAAGTGCTGGCTGTCCAGAGTCGGGACCCGGGGTGGACCGCTCGCCTGTGCATCGGCTGGGAACATCTCTGCGCTGCTGACCCGTCTCCGCTCGGGATGGTGTCCTGCTGGCCCCACTATGGACTGGACTCTTACTATTATGTTGGATCCACTATGGACTGGACTCTCACAATATTATGTCAGACCCACTCGACATCCATTGCTTTCGGTCTCCCCTAGAGGGGGGGGATTACCCACATATGCGGTCCTCTCCAAGGTTTCTCATAGTCATTCACATCGACGTCCCACTGGGGTGAGTTTTTCCTTGCCCTTATGTGGGCTTTGTACCGAGGATGTCGTTGTGGCTTGTGCAGCCCTTTGAGACACTTGTGATTTAGGGCTATATAAATAAACATTGATTGATTGATTGATTGATTGTGGGTCATTCCGGTCTTTTTTTGTTTAGAATATCCTTCATATTTGCTGTTTCCTGATTGCTCCTGTTATTTTGCTTATGTACAGTATGATCAATCAATCAATCAATCAATCAATGTTTATTTATACAGCCCTAAATCACAAGTGTCTCAAAGGGCTGCACAAGCCACAACGACATCCTCGGTACAAAGCCCACATAAGGGCAAGGAAAAACTCACCCAAGTGGGACGTCGATGTGAATGCATACCTGCCAACTACTCCGGTTTTCCCGTAATTAGTACGGTTTTCATCAACCTATTCCGGGTTACGGTTGCAGTGATAAAAAATACGGTTTTTCATTAATTAAAAAAAAAATTTTTTTTTTAAGTTTTATTCACGAAATCGCGTAACAACAATGACAATCGACACTGCTTCCCGTAACTTCCTATCGAGCCATTCCGAATGCCATGCGCGAGGCTATTTATAGCACCGCTGCCAAGCACGAGGCACCTGTTGCCACTGTTTCCAAACAAGCGAACGATCATGGAATCAGCCGGAGAAAAATCGCAAACGAGTCTTAAACCGAAAAGAAAACTGCAGTCATTCCGTGAAGAATATTCAAAAGCCTATCCGGGAATAATTATCCGTTCCAAAAAGGGTGAAAACTACGCGAATTGCACCTTGTGCAGACAAGATTTTTCGATCGGACACGGAGGAATTAGCGATGTAAAAGACCACGTTGGGACAAAAAAACACAAGTCTAATGCCGTTGCTAAATTTGGATTTTAGCCACAAAAAGGTAATGACACCAATGTTATCTATTGGAATTGTTTAGTACTGTTATACTGTTAAAAGTGTTTGTACTATTTATGCTTTCAAGTCCAAGTTGAAGAAATCTTGTTAAATGTTGACAGCATAACTACCAAAATACAGAAGTAGGTCCTTAATATTTTTGCAGTGCTATTTCTGTTGAAAAGTTAAAATGATTACATTAGAGATGTGATGTGCCACTTTTCAAGTGTCTGATGGCTTAAATTAATTTTCATTAATTTTGAATTCTTTTGAAAGGCTTACAAAAAAACTACATTTGAATTGTAATTCCATGCTATTGACAGGACTATTAATTTTAATGAAGTTAGCTTACCATGTTTACAGTATGATAATTGTGATAGAAATGTGAATTTTAGGCACAGAATATTTTTTACAATTGAACAAGGCAGTAGATTATACAAGCTTGGACAGAAAGTTAATAATGACACCAATTTTTTTTTTAATGGAATTGTTTAGTACTGTTTTACCATTTGTTTACTGTAAAAAGTGTTTATACTGTTTATACTTTCAATTAACAAATTGAAGTCTTGTGAAAGGCTGACAGGATAACTGGCATTAACTGTCAAAATAATTTCAAACTATTGAAGTTAGCTTACAGAATAAACATGTCAATCAACCCATATGATTTTTGCTGTAATATTTTTGTTTTGAAAAGTCACTGTGACTGATAGAAAAGTGATGGTTTTAGCAACATTTTAACCTGTCTGAATGCTAATAATCATTTTGCGTCGGGGGGGGCGAACCTGAACCCCCCACCAGAACTTTGTCCTGGACCTACCGGGGCCTGCGGCCCCTGGACCCTGGCTACTAGGTTTTATTGATTTCAAAAGTTGGCAGGTATGTGAATGACTATGAGAAACCTTGGAGAGGACCGCATATGTGATTATGACATCTTGAATGTCAACCTCAGAGACATTATCAGAACATATGCTGGACTTTCCTAAAGCGTGTGTTTGTCTTCTTGTGTCCTGCAGACGTCTGTGACAAACATCATCTCCCTGAGCAGCAGGAGTGGACCTAAGAAAAAAATGGAGCAAGAGGAGCCACAGCCCCTCCACATCAAAGAGGAAGAAGAGGAGCCGTGGCAAATTAAAGAGGAAGAAGAGGAGCCACAGCCCCTCCACATTAAAGAGGAAGAGGAGGAACACAGCATCAGTCAGGAGGGAGAGCATCTTGAATGGTTGGAGGAGTTCCCATTGATTGGTGTCCCTGTGAAGAGTGAAGATGATGAGGTCAAAGGTGAAAGTGAGGAGAAGAGAGAGGCGGAGCCTCCAAGCAGCAGCTCAACTCAACACATGTCAACAGAAGCTGATGGAGACCACTGTGGAGGATCACAAGCAGACAAGCTCTTAGCTCCACTATCAGATAGTGAGGACACAACGTCACACTCTCCTGACACTGATGATGAAGACTCTAAAGATGATAAGACATGTCACACTGACAACGCACGCTTTAAATGCTCTCTCTGCGACAAGACCTTTAATCACCGTTATAATCAGAAAATACACATGAGGACACACACAGGAGAGAAACCGTTCATGTGCGCATTTTGCAGTAAACGATTCTCTCAGAAGCAACATTTGAAAGTACACACGAGACTGCACACTGGAGAAAAACCCTTTTCATGTTCAATTTGCGGCGAAGATTTCATCCAGAACGAATATTTGAAAGTGCACATGCGAAGCTCCCACTCTGGAGAGACATTTACAAAAGCATTCATCTGTTCGGTTTGTGGTAAAAGTCTCGTAAATAATCAAAGTTTGAAAATACACATGAGAAGAATACACACCGGTGAAAAGCCGTATTCCTGTTCCAGCTGCCACAAAAGCTTTTGTGACCAGTCAGCGCTCGCAGTGCACATGAGAACACACACCGGAGAGAAAAAATGCATTTGTTCAATCTGTGGTAAAGGTTTAGTAAATAATCAGTGTTTAAAAATACACATGAGAAGAATACACACTGGTGAAAAACCTTATTCCTGTTCGAGCTGCAACAAAAGCTTCTGCGACCGGTCAGCACTCGTCGTCCACATGAGGACGCACACCGGGGGGAAACCATGTGTCTGCTCGGTCTGTGGCAAAAGCCTAGTGGATAGCAAATGTATGAAAGTGCACATGCGAACGCACACTGGCGAGAAACCATATACCTGTTCTGTCTGCAGCAAATGCTTTTCTGACCGATCGACGCTTGCGAGACACGCACGAAGACACACTGGTGAGAAAGTGTTGAGTTGCAGTGTGTGCGGTCAGAGTTTTTCCTATAAGTACCAGTTGGAGAAACACAAATGTGCTGGTGAGAACAGCAGCAGCAAATGAAGCGGCAGGATTTGAAATAATCTGTCAAAAGTTTGTCAGCATTGACCTTCTAACAACATCATTAAAATGTATTAGTTATTCTCCGGTGTAAATGTGTAAATTTCGCTCCCGTCACATTTATAAGTGAAGTGAATTATAATTATATAGCACTTTTCTCTAGTGACTCAAAGCGCTTTACATAGTGAAACCCAATATCTAAGTTACATTTAAACCAGTGTGGGTGGCACTGGGAGCAGGTGGGTAAAGTGTCTTGCCCAAGGACACAACAGCAGTGACTAGGATGGCGGAAGCGGGGATCGAACCTGCAACCCTCAAGTTGCCGGCACGGCCGCTCTACCAACCGAGCTATACCGCCCCATAACCCAGTTTCTGAGCAAAGCTGTTTGTTTGTGAAGGTGTTCCCATATTGCAGGGGTCGGCAACCTTTACCAGTCAAAGAGCCATTTTGACCAGTTTCACAAATTATAGATAACAATGGGAGCCGCAAAAAGTTTTGGAAATTTTAAATGTAATAATACCGTATACAAAGTTTTTTATTTGCTTTGTATAAATCAGGGGTCTCAGACACGCTGCCCACACCTTTATGTGGAATTTGAAAGCTGGTGCGGCACGCGGGTTTTAAATGAATGGCTCAGCGTCATGCGCGCCGTGATGGTACAGCATATAGCACCCACTACAGCCAGCGTGCCTGATCAACCACCCTTTAGATGGGGCTTCCGCTTGCTCACGCAGGTGACAGCAAGGCATACTTGCTCAACAACCACACAGGTCACACTGACGGTGGCGGTATAAAAAAAACTTTAACACTCTTACTAATAATGCGCCACACTGTAAACCCACACCAAACAAGAATGACAAACACATTTCGGGAGAACATCTGCACCGTAACACAACATAAACACAACAGGACAAATACCCAGAATCCCATGCAGCCCTAACTCTTCCGGGATACATTATACACCCCCCGCTACCAAACCCCGCCCACCTCAACCGAGGCACAGAGAGGGGGGGGGGGGGTGTTGATGTGTGTGTGTGTGGGGGGGGGGGGGGGGGGGGGGGTTGATGGTAGCAGGGGTGTATGATGCAGCCCGGAAGAGTCAGGGCTGCATGGGATTCTGGGTGTTTGTTCTGTTGTGTTTATAAATAAATAAATGATAAATGGGTTGTACTTGTATAGCGCTTTTCTACCTTCAAGGTACTCAAAGCGCTTTGACACTACTTCCACATTTACCCACTCACACACACATTCACACACTGATGGAGGGAGCTGCCATGCAAGGCGCTAACCAGCACCCATCAGGAGCAAGGGTGAAGTGTCTTGCTCAGGACACAACGGACATGACGAGGTTGGTACTAGGTGGGGATTGAACCAGGGACCCTCGGGTCGCGCACGGCCATTCTTCCACTGCGTCACGCCGTCCCTGTTGTGTTAAGGTGCAGATGTTCTCCCGAAATGTGTTTGTCATTCTTGTTTGGTTTTGGTTCAAAGTGTGGCGCATTATTAGTAAGAGTGTTAAAGTTGTTTTATATGGTCACCGTCAGTGTAACCTGTGTGGCTGTTGACCAAGTATGCCTTGCTGTCACGTATGTGTGCAAGCAGAAGATGTATATCAGGGGTCCTCAAGTACAAATCTTGAAGGTCCACAAATGTTTTTTTGAAACAGGCTGGGTCCGTTTATTATCGGTCAAGCTTATATAGTAGCAGGAGGTAGGTAGTAGTTTAACATTTTCTTAAAATTAACAAAAATAAAATAAATATCCAATAAAATACATGAAAGATTTTCTTTGAAACAAAAATAAATAAGAACTTAAATAAAACTTTCAGTTTTAACAAAAAATAAATAATTTTAAACACAACCCTCCTATCCCTGGTAAACAAATGACCTCAACAGATCTCATTCATGTGCAAATATAACTATGTTACAGTACATCCCCATTGTGTAAAACACAGCTGCTCAATGGGAGAATTGGGCTCTTGGGGTTGAAACCAAGACTTTGAACTTTGGCACAAAACATTTGATGATCATTGCCACTGAATAAATCCAGGCCAGTGTCATTAAGTACACTTCTCTGAAATCATGAGAAGTGTACTCATGATTTCAGAGTACACTTCTCCAAGACTTGCACAAAGGACAGACTGGTGGATTATGCAGTGATAAGATATCAGGCCAGGGTGGTGGTCTCTCAGATGCGGAACCAGTCCCTTCTCTCTCCCCAACATGGCTGGAGCTCCATCAGTAGCAATGGACACAACTTTCTTCAGATCTATCCCTTTTTCATTCAGCATTTCTGATATTGTTTTATAGATGTCTTCTCCCCTTGTTTGTCCACTGAGGTTTGCCAGGCTCAAAACATCTTCAATAAACTCCCCCTTTTCCTCATCATAATACCTCACAAACACCAGCAACTGAGCATTGTCAGTGGTGTCAGTGGACTCATCCACTGCTAGGGATATGCACTCTGCATTTTTTTATTCCATCACAAAGCAGCTTGGACAAATCACCAGCCAGAATTTCAGTACGTCTGGTAGCTGTGGCATCAGAGAGTGGGATTTGATTTATTTTAGCTGTCATTTCCTCCTTTTCTTTGCCTTCAAACATGGCACTCATCACTTCAGTCAAGCATTCTTTAATTATTTCTGCATCAGAGAATGACTTCTTGTGTTTACCCAAAACCCATGTTGCTATTTGTTGTTGTGTCATAGATTTAACAAAAATCTTGCTTGATGTTTCATATGACTTTTTCAGCCTCGTGATTTCTTTTTTTCTTAGCTCTGAATCATGAGGAAATGTCTCTTCAAATTCGCGGTGCTCTTTCATATAGTGACGTTTCAGATTTTCACTTTTCACCAGAGCAACAGTACTGTTGCATATAAGACACATTGGTCTGCACTGTGCACATGTGTATGACCCAGGTGGTAACAGCCTATCAGCGCGTCGTTGTGATAGAGAGGACAACCCATACCCCGGAATCAGCCAATCAGAGTGGCGTTCTCTCGCTCTCTCTGAGAGAGAGAGAGAGAGGGAGAGAGACTGAGTGAGTGAGACACGGAGAAGTGTAAACGAAACGTGGAGACATTTGACTAAAAACAACAAAGAACGTTGACTTGCGCTAGCGATAACTCAAAGATAAATACAATTATTATATTTTTTTTATAATAATTATAATTATATATATATATATTTTTTTTTTTTACACTATAATTCGTGCTGGGTCCGGACGGACACGTCGCTGGGTCCGGACATGGACCGCGGTCCGCCTGTTGAGGATCACTGATGTATATTGTATTACAAGTGTTGGTCTGGCACGCTGTTAATACAGATTGTAGAGTGCGCCAAATGTTGTACCATCATGGCACGCCCTCATTATACCCGTAAGGGTGAAAATCGGTGAATATTAATCCCGGGAGTTTTCTGCGAGAGGCACTAAAATCCGGAAGTCTCACGGGAAAATTGGAGGGTTCAGCAAGTAAGCTGCTGAGCCGCATCAGAGTGATCAAAGAGCCACATGCGGCTCCGGAGCCGCGGGTTGCCGACCCCTGCTCTAGTGACTCAAAGCGCTTTACATAGTGAAACCCAATATCTAAGTTACATTTAAACCAGTGTGGGTGGCACTGGGAGCAGGTGGGTAAAGTGTCTTGCCCAAGGACACAACGGCAGTAATTAGGATGGCGGAAGCGGGGATCGAACCTGGAACCCCTCAAGTTGCTGGCACGGCCGCTCTACCAATATCTATACCGCCCCATAACCCAGTTTCTGAGCAAAGCTGTTTGTTTGTGAAGGTGTTCCCATATTGCAAATGAAACCACACCGCCACCCTACCCTAAAGTAGCACAATATATATATATTTTTTAAATGTACACTGTTTCAATATATTTAATGAAGACTTTTTTATTTTTTAGACAAAGTTGAACATAAACCGTAAATGTAGAGTTCAGACGCAAAAACAGATGTCTCAATTTTCCTTGTTTTGAGCAAATCTCTGTTTTTTGTGCAGTTTTTCCTGTTGTTGGGTTGCAATTAAATAGTTTCTAACAACCAAAATGATAGTCTCAATTTAAAAAATGCACATTTATGACACAAATTTAATTTCGATGATTTTCTAGCAGAAACAAGACAAGTCCAAACGTTTCTTTGCAAAATCAGGTGCCAGCCTGTACTTAAAAGAATAGTGAAAACAGATATTTTTGCAGAGGAATGCTTATTCTATCACTGTAATGTATTATTTTTATCTAAACAAACAGCATTGTTTGGTGATTCCTGGACAGGGAGTTTTGGGGTTGACATTGACATCTGCATCACAAGCATACTTGCCAACCTTGAGACCTCCGATTTCGGGGGGTGGGGGGGTGGGGGGGGGCGTGGTTAAGAGGGGAGGAGTATATTGACAGCTAGAATTCACCAAGTCAAGTATTTCATACATATATATATATATATCTACATCCTGAAAATATGCAAACAAAACTGTGTTTGGATAATTGATACTTCAAACTTGCATAAATAAATATTAAGGAATATAACATAACTTGGCTTCTGAGAGCTTCAAAATGTAATGAATAAAATGCTAAAGTTGTTGATAAACAAGCAATTATTTTAATAATTAAATATGGTCATTTTAAATGAATTATTATGATAATTTAAAATTAATTATTTCAAATATGTTTATTTTAATGTAAAATTCTATGGCTGGATGTAATAAGGAGTCAGAAAAAATAAAAATAAAAATACAATTAATTTTGATGTTTTTAGCAAAATATAGTAAAAATGAATTTTTTTTTTTTTTTTTTTTTGATTAATAAATATCTATTTATTTTTAGGTAAGATAAACATAATAATACAATGTATCTCTAGTCTGGATGATTTAGTTCTTGTCACCCTGTTGTCCTCCCGTAGTGAAAAAAGGCTGTGGTCACTCAGGTCCGCATGGAGCTGGAGGGGGCGTGGCCTCCAGCTCCGGCTGAAAATCGGGAGATTTTCGGGAGAATATTTGTCCCGGGAGGTTTTCGGGAGAGGCGCTGAATTTCGGGAGTCTCCCGGAAAATTCGGGAGGGTTGGCAAGTATGATCACAAGACAACAACAGCAGAGTAAACACAGCAGTCATTGAAGAGAGTACTACTGGCTACACACGTATCCCGTACATTATGTACACAGGCACTGTGTCCACATTTCTTGCGCTCACGGACAGCTCAGATTCATCAGCGACGCTTTTTGTGCCCACTGGAGATGGTTTTCTGCGGCAGGAACTGGGAAACTAGTCAGGATAGAGGGCAAGATGAACGCAGCAATGTAGAGAGACATCCTGGATGATAACCAACGCTTCCAATCCAACCCGATGGAGCTTGAGAGGTGCTCCAAAGAGGAATGGATGAAACAACCCAAAGATAGATGTGCCAAGCTTGTGGCATCGTATTCAAAAAGACTCGAGGCTGGAATTGCTGCCAAAGGTGCATCAACAAAGTATTGAGCAAAGGCTGTGAATACTTATGTACATGTTCTTTTTTTTTTTTTGTTCTTTTACTTTTAATAAATTTGCAAAAATATTTTTAAAATAACCTTCCACATTGTCATCCTGGGGTATTGTCTGTAGAATTTTGAGGACACAAATAGATTTTTGTCCCATTTTGGAATCCGGCTCTAACATAAAATGTGGAGAAGGTGAAGTGTATTTATAGTATTTCATCTTGTATTGTTAAATTTAGTGATGAATAATAAATCATTTTTAAAAGGGGAACATTATCACAATTTCAGAAGGGTTAAAACCATTAAAAATCAGTTCCCAGTGGCTTATTTTATTTTTCGAAGTTTTTTTCAAAATTTTACCCATCACGCAATATCCCTAAAAAAAGCTTCAAAGTGCCTGATTTTAACCATCGTTATACACACCCGTCCATTTTCCTGTGACGTCACATAGTGATGCCAACACAAACAAACATGGCGGAAAGAACAGCAAGCTATAGCGACATTAGCTCGGATTCAGACTCGGATTTCAGCGGCTTAAGCGATTCAACAGATTACGCATGTATTGAAACGGATGGTTGTAGTGTGGAGGCAGGTAGCGAAAACGAAATTGAAGAAGAAACTGAAGCTATTGAGCCATATCGGTTTGAACCGTATGCAAGCGAAACCGACGAAAACGACACGACAGCCAGCGACACGGGAGAAAGCGAGGACGAATTTGGTGATCGCCTTCTAACCAACGATTGGTATGTGTTTGTTTGGCATTAAAGGAAACTAACAACTATGAACTAGGTTTACAGCATATGAAATACATTTGGCAACAACATGCACTTTGAGAGTGCAGACAGCCCAATTTTCATCAATTAATATATTCTGTAGACATACCCTCATCCGCTCTCTTTTCCTGAAAGCTGATCTGTCCAGTTTTGGAGTTGATGTCAGCAGGCCAGGGAAGCTAGGGTCGATATTCTTCTCTTGATCATCTTCGGTGGCATAAGGGACGGTGTGAGTCAAGACATCCGGGGGGTTTAGCTCGCTCGTCTGCGGGAACCATACTTGCCAACCCTCCCGGATTTTCCGGGAGACTCCCGAAATTCAGCGCCTCTCCCGAAAACCTCCCGGGACAAATTTTCTCCCGAAAATCACCCGAAATTCAGGCGGAGCTGGAGGCCACGCCCCCTCCAGCTCCATGCGGACCTGAGTGACGTGTTTTCCTCTACCGTAAAGCAGTTCGTCTGCCGTAAACAGCAATGTTGTGACACTCTTAAACAGGACAATACTGCCATCTAGTGCATTTGATGAAGGCACTTTTGTGCGTGCCACACAGCAATGCATCATCAGAGAGGGTGTTCAGCATGGTTCGAAAAATTGTGACAGAGAATAGAACAAGAATGGACAATTCAACTCTTAACTCAACAATGAGTAGATGAGTGTTATGTGTGTGTATATGTGTAAATAAATGAACACTGGAATTCAAGTATTTCTCTTATTTATATATATATATATATATATATATACATATAATAAAAGAAATATATATTTATAGCTAGAATTCACTGAAAGTCAAGTATTTCTGATATATATATACATATATATATATATATATATATATATATATATGTATATATATATGTATATATATACATAAAATACTTGACTTGGTGAATTCTAGCTGTAAATATACTCCTCCCCTCTTAACCACGCCCCCAACCACGCCCCCCAGCCCAAAAATATATGGTCTTTTTTCTGCAACATCAAGGTATATATTGACGCTTACATAGGTCTGGTGATAATGTTCCCCTTTAAATGTTGGTTGAATATATAAAAATCTGTGTAATAGTTTGTAAACATGTCTGATTGTGACTAAGAGCGAATCTTTCTTTTTTTTCTTTTTTTTTTTAAGTGTCAGGCGCCTCTTTCTATTTCACGATCCAAGGACAGAATGCCGTCACTTGCAAAACTTGCAGTTAAAGTACACTTTTACCGGAAATTCCTTCATTTCAAAATTGTAATTTGGAGACTTTTGAAAAAGTTTAAAACTGTCCAAAGTTTCTGGTGAAGAGAAAAAAAACTAAGTGCAGTACATTTGAATTTGGACTCGGGTTTGATTCACTGCAACATGCCTTTCTTTTTCTAACGCTGGAATACGTTGGATTTGGTGACACGTTCCAGAAAATATTTGGACTATTTAACGATATGAACAGCTTTATCTTGCCAGCCTCAAGCATTAGCCCAGGTCTCCAAATCAAGGTGGGTATTCCTAAAGGCTGTCCACTATCAGAATCAGAAATATTTTATTAATCCCCGAGAGGAAATTAACATTTTCAGCACAATCCCATTCTAGAGCAGACAAACATTACAGGGAGACAGAACAGTGTTAGGATAGAGTTCAAGGGTGGACCCCGGGATGCAGAGAATGGAGGCAAGGTACACGATAACAAATAAAAATATTTAATAAGTCCAAAAATGGTAACTAAGGGTGATGGGGCAAAAGTGCACACCATGGGAAATATAACTAAAGTAGTCTCTTTCAGAGATTGGCGGAGCAAAGGTCAGGACTAGTGATGGGTCCGGCAACACCGATGCATCGGCGCATGCGTCGAGCTCATAGAGCAAAACCCTGTGTCGGTGCGCGTACCGCTTTTAGAAAGTCACGTGACCGATCATGAGCTGTTTTGGTCACGTGACCGATACGCGAACTGTGTCGCACTGACGCCTCCTCTGTGCCCTGTGAGCGGCTCTTTTCTACAGCTCGAGAAATAATAACTAAGAGAAATCGTCTAAAATGTAATACGTCAGAAAAACTTTTTTTTTTTTTTTTAATAAAAATGTGTAAAAAAATAAAATTAAAAAAATCCCCAGTCTACAATCATCCACAACACGTTCTCTTAGATTTCCATGTTATGATACATGTTCACATTATTTATTGACTGTATCTAAAAAAGATAAAAATATATTTTTATTTAAATGAAGATATGAAATAATCCTAAATGAAATACAATGACTTGGTTTATATTATTGTATATACTAGGGCAGGGGTCACCAACGCCGCGCCCGCGGTCACCAGGTAGCCCGTAAGGACCAGATCAGTCACCCGCTGGCCTGTTCTAAAAATAGCTCAAAGAGCAGCACTTACCAGTGAGCTGCCTCTATTTTTTAAATTGTATTTATTTACTAGCAAGCTGGTCTCGCTTTGCTCGACATTTTTAATTCTAAAAGAGACAAATAGAATTTGAAAATCCAAGAAAATATTTTAAAGACTTGGTCTTCACTTGGAATAAGCGGTACAAAATGGATGGATGGATGGGTCTTCACTTGTTTAAATAAATTCATTTATTTTTTTACTTTGCTTCTTATTACTTTTAGAAATACAATTTTAGAGAAAAAAAATACAACCTTAAATATGATTTTAGGATTTTTAAACAAATACCTTTTTACCTTTTAAATTTCTTCCTCTTCTTTCCTGACAATTTAAGTCAATGTCCAAGTAATTTTTATTTTTTTTATTGTAAAGAATAATAAATATTTTAGCTTCTGGTTTTTCGACGAAGAATATTTGTGAAATATTTCTTCAAACTTACTATGATTAAAATTCAAAAAATATATTCTGGCAAATCTAGAAAATCTGTAGAATCAAATTTAAATCTTATTTCAAAGTATTTTGAATTTCTTTTAAAATTTTTGTTCTGGAAAATCTAGAAGAAATACTGATTTATCTTTGTTTTCTAACAAAGATAAATCAGTATAGCTTGGTCCAATTTGTTAAAAATTCTAACAAAGTGCAGATTGGATTTTAACCAATTTAAAACATGTCATCAAAATTCTAAAATGTATCTTAATCAGGGAAAATTACTAATGATGTTCCATAAATTCTTTTTTTAATTTTTTCAAAAAGATTCAAATTAGCTAGTTTTTCTCTTCTTTTTGTCGGTTGAATTTTGAATTATAAAGAGTCGAAATTGAAGATAAACTATGTTTCAAAATTTTATTTTAAATTTTTTCTTGTTTTCTCCTCTTTTAAACCGTTCAATTACGGTAAGTGTTTTTTTCATCATTTATTCTCTACAAAAAACCTTCCGTAAAAGGAAAAAAAAATGTACAACGGAATGACAGACAGAAATACCCATTTTTTTATATATATACATTTATTTATTTAGCTATTCTTGTTTAAATCACACTTATGTGTAACTTACAAATGACAATATATTTATTTATTTAAGTGTGTATCAAACTGGTAGCCCTTCGCATTAATCAGTACCCAAGAAGTAGTTTTTGGTTTCAAAAAGGTTGGTGACCCCTGTACTAGAGCATAAAATCAGTGTCAGTTGAGTCGGTCCATAGGTTGCCTGTAGGGATTTTTAATGTCCAGCAGATGTCAGTATTTAGTGACAGTATCGACACAGTATCAATACAGTTTTGCAATGTGTCGAAACGCTTCATGACGCCTCATCAACCCATCACTAGTACACGATAACAAATAAAAATATTTAATAAGTCCAAAAATGGTAACTAAGGGTGATGGGGCAAAAGTGCACACCATGGGAAATATAACTAAAGTAGTCTCTTTCAGAGGTTGGCGGAGCAAAGGTCAGGACGCACACAGCGTGGCAAAAACTAGTCCTCTCAAAACAAGGTGGCTAGGAAAACAAAAACACAACGAGGTCAATATACAGAAATATGCGAAGACAACATACCAGGGAAGCAGAATCAAGGTAGCACATGTCAGAGCGGAGTTCAGGAACAATAACCGGCAGGGACCAGCTGGTGGAGACACGCTTAAATGCTACCAGGAAGTGATTAGCAGCAGATGTGCCTCGTTGGGGACAAAAGACTGAGGAAGAAACTGAAAAACCAATAGAGAAGGCAGGGAGAAGACAAGACTCTGCAGCATCGCGTGGACATCGGGGGCGGTACCACTGGATTGGCAGACCAGGGTGGTGGTTCCTCTCTTTAAGAAGGGGGACCGGAGGGTGTGTTCTAACTATCGTGGGATCACACTCCTCAGCCTTCCCGGTAAGGTCTATTCAGGTGTACTGGAGAGGAGGCTACGCTGGATAGTCGAACCTCGGATTCAGGAGGAACAGTGTGGTTTTCGTCCTGGTCGTGGAACTGTGGACCAGCTCTATACTCTCGGCAGGGTCCTTGAGGGTGCATGGGAGTTTGCCCAACCAGTCTACATGTGTTTTGTGGACTTGGAGAAGGCATTCGACCGTGTCCCTCGGGAAGTCCTGTGGGGAGTGCTCAGAGACTACGGGGTATCGGATTGTCTGATTGTGGCAGTCCGCTCCCTGTATGATCAGTGCCAGAGCTTGGTCCGCATTGCCGGTAGTAAGTCGGACACGTTTCCAGTGAGGGTTGGACTCCGCCAAGGCTGCCCTTTGTCACAGATTCTGTTCATAACTTTTATGGACAGAATTTCTAGGCGCAGTCAAGGCGTTGAGGGGATCCAGTTTGGTGGCTGCAGGATTAGGTCTCTGCTTTTTGCAGATGATGTGGTCCTGATGGCTTCATCTGGCCAGGATCTTCAGCTCTCGCTGGATCGGTTCGCAGCTGAGTGTGAAACGACTGGGATGAGAATCAGCACCTCCAAGTCCGAGTCCATGGTTCTCGCCCGGAAAAGGGTGGAGTGCCATCTCCGGGTTGGGGAGGAGATCTTGCCCCAAGTGGAGGAGTTCAAGTACCTCAGAGTCTTGTTCACGAGTGAGGGAAGAGTGGATCGTGAGATCAACAGGCGGATCGGTGCGGCGTCTTCAGTAATGCGGACGCTGTATCGATCCGTTGTGGTGAAGAAGGAGCTGAGCCGGAAGGCAAAGCTCTCAATTTACCGGTCGATCTACGTTCCCATCCTCACCTATGGTCATGAGCTTTGGGTTATGACCGAAAGGACAAGATCACGGGTACAAGCGGCCGAAATGAGTTTCCTCCGCCGGGTGGCGGGGCTCTCCCTTAGAGATAGGGTGAGAAGCTCTGCCATCCGGGGGGAGCTCAAAGTAAAGCCGCTGCTCCTCCACATCGAGAGGAGCCAGATGAGGTGGTTCGGGCATCTGGTCAGGATGCCACCCGAACGCCTCCCTAGGGAGGTGTTTAGGACACGTCCAACCCGTAGGAGGCCACGGGGAAGACCCAGGACACGCTGGGAAGACTATCTCTCCCGGCTGGCCTGGGAACGCCTCGGGGTCCCACAGGAAGAGCTGGACGAAGTGGCTGGGGAGAGGAAAGTCTGGGCTTCCCTGCTTAGGCTGCTGCCCCCGCGACCCGACCTCGGATAAGCGGAAGAAGATGGATGGATGGATGGATGGGAGAAGACAACAAACATAACAGAACAGGATCGCTGACGGGTCTGCCAACTTCCGGCGCCCCCTACAAAGAAGGCGAGAAACAGGTAAACGCTGGGGAGGGGGGCCAAACCAAACAAAAACCAAACAAAAATCTAATTTGAACACCCACACACACTGTGGTGGCCCCTGCGGTGTTCCACGCCATCGTCTGCTGGGGTGGGTGGAGCAGACCCAACAAAGCAACCAAGAGAACTGACTCCACCCTCATCCGCTCACCAACTCTCCGCCACTGTCCAGTCCACATGGATGAGCGAGGATGCGTCCAAGGAGACCGAGGCGTCCGATACCTGCTCATTCCTGTCTCCTCTCTTTCAATCTCTCCAAACGAGACCAAGCATCTGGTGTCCACATTCATTATCGCCATATGTATTCATCTTAGCTGCGGAAATGTCAGCGATCTCTTCAAAAACTACAAACCCTGTTTCCATATGAGTTGAGAAATTGTGTTAGATGTAAATATAAACGGAATACAATGATTTGCAAATCATTATCAACCCATATTCAGTTGAATATGCTACAAAGACAACATATTTGATGTTTAAACTGATAAACTTTTTTTTTTTTTTTTGCAAATAATCATTAACTTTAGAATTTGATGCCAGCAACACGTGACAAAGAAGTTGGGAAAGGTGGCAATAAATACTGATAAAGTTGAGGAATGCTCATCAAACACTTATTTGGAACATCCCACAGGTGAACAGGCTAATTGGGAACAGGTGGATGCCATGATTGGGTATAAAAGTAGATTCCATGAAATGCTCAGTCATTCACAAACAAGGATGGGGCGAGGGTCACCACTTTGTCAACAAATGCGTGAGCAAATTGTTGAACAGTTTAAGAAAAACCTTTCTCAACCAGCTATTGCAAGGAATTTAGGGATTTCACCATCTACGGTTCGTAATATCATCAAAGGGTTCAGAGAATCTGGAGAAATCACTGCACGTAAGCAGCTAAGCCCGTGACCTTCGATCCCTCAGGCTGTACTGCATCAACAAGCGACATCAGTGTATAAAGGATATCACCTCATGGGCTCAGGAACACTTCAGAAAACCACTGTCAGTAACTACAGTTGGTGGCTACATCTGTAAGTGCAAGTTAAAACTCTCCTATGCAAGGCGAAAACCGTTTATCAACAACACCCAGAAACGCCGTCGGCTTCGCTGGGCCTGAGCTCATCTAAGATGGATTGATACAAAGTGGAAAAGTGTTCTGTGGTCTGACGAGTCCACATTTCAAATTGTTTTTGGAAACTGTGGACGTCGTGTCCTCCGTACCAAAGAGGAAAAGAACCACCCGGATTGTTATATGCACAAAGTGGAAAAGCCAGCATCTGTGATGGTATGGGGGTGTATTAGTGCCCAAGACATGGGTAACTTACACATCTGTGAAGGCGCCATTAATGCTGAAAGGTACATACAGGTTTTGGAGCAACATATGTTGCCCTCCAAGCATGGACGCCCCTGCTTATTTCAGCAAGACAATGCCAAGCCACGTGTTACATCAACGTGGCTTCATAGTAAAAGAGTGCGGGTACTAGACTGGCCTGCCTGTAGTCCAGACCTGTCTCCCATTGAAAATGTGTGGCGCATTATGAAGCCTAAAATAGCACAACGGAGACCCCCGGACTGTTGAACAACTTAAGCTGTACATCAAGCAAGAATGGGAAAGAATTCCACCTGAGAAGCTTCAAAAATGTGTCTCCTCAGTTCCCAAACGTTTACTGAGTGTTGTTAAAAGGAAAGGCCATGTAACACAGTGGTGAACATGCCCTTTCCCAACTACTTTGTCACGTGTTGCAGCCATGAAATTCTAAGTTCACTATTATTTGCAAAAAAAAAAAAAAAAAAAAGTTAATGAGTTTGAACATCAAATATGTTGTCTTTGTAGTGCATTCAAGTGAATATGGGTTGCAAATCATTGTATTCCGTTTATATTTACATCCAACACAATTTCCCAACTCATATGGAAACGGGGTTTGTAACTCCAAAAACAAATCCAACATGCTATAGTCACTGAAATTATAGTTTGCCAATTGTTGTACCCTAAAATGTACAACAATTATTCTCAATAAAATATAGCCTAAGAGAAAAATCTAAATTTAAAGCATTTGTATGCATGCACAACACTTAAAACATTTAGTTGAAGTTAAAGTACCAATGATAGTCACACACACACACACTAGGTGTGGTGAAATTACTCTCTGCGTTTGACCCATCCCCTTGTTTCACCCCCTGGGAGGTGAGGGGAGCAGTGAGCAGCAGTGGTGGACACGCTCGGAAATCATTTTGGTGATTTAACCCCCAATTCCAACCCTTGATGCTGAGTGCCAAGCAGGGACGTAATGGCTCCCATTTTGTGGAATTAAATTATGGAATGGATTGAGTAAAGAAGTGAAAGAATGTACCAACGTGATCCACTTTAAGAAACTGTTCAAACTACTAGTGCTTACAAAGTACAAAGGAGATAAATACTGGTAGGAAACAAACGAAATATATATATATTTCTTTCATCAAAAGTGACTTACCTTGTTATGAAAAAAACTGTTGTATTAACACTTCAGATTGTAATGTGTAAAATGTGTACATACAGAGTAGAGGGAGTGGACGTATGTGGAAGTCTTGATATGAAGTGGAAAAGAAGGAGGATTAAATAAGCATTGCTTCTTTCTATTCTTTTTTGGGCATGTTGTGAAGAAAAAAAAAAGTGATACATCATTTTGAAACTGTATATAATATACATACAGTACATGCCAAAAGTTTGGACACATCTTCTCATTTCAATGCGTTTTCTTTATTTTCATGCCATTGTAGATTGTCACTGAAGGCATCAAAACTATGAATGAACACATGTGGAGTTATGTACTTAACAAAAAAAAAAAGTTGAAATAACTGAAAACATGTTTTATATTCTATCCATCCATCCATCTTCTTCCGCTTATCCGAGGTCGGGTCGCGGGAGCAGCAGCCTAAGCAGGGAAGCCCAGACTTTCCTCTCCCCAGCCACTTCGTCCAGCTCCTCCCGGGGGATCCCGAGGCGTTCCCAGGCCAGCCGGGAGACATAGTCTTCCCAACGTGTCCTGGGTCTTCCCCGTGGCCTCCAACCGGTTGGACGTGCCCTAAACACCTCCCGAGGGAGGCGCTCGGGTGGCATCCTGACCAGATGCCCGAACCACCTCATCTGGCTCCTCTCCATGTGGAGGAGCAGTGGCTTTACTTTGAGCTCCTCCCGGATGACAGAGCTTCTCACCCTATCTCTAACTTTATAGTATAATCCCTGGATACATAACAATTTAATTAATTGTTTTTCTTTTTACATTTTTTTTCTTTCCATGGTGGCAGGTGAAGCCCTTTCTCACCTGCCTCCAGTGACTGCACGTCACTGATCATGTCTATTTACATCCAGCCAGACAAAATACACTTTCTATGTTTGACATACACATTTTAACAATCTCTACATTATATTTATCGCTTCCATCACTGAAAGTCACTTTGAGACCACAAACAATATTTATCCATGTACAACACATATTTGAGAAAATTAAATTGTATTTAATGTGCTTCTCCCAAACAAAAAATGAACTTTTGTGTCTTGTAAAAAATGAATGTTCATAAATATAT